>NC_133649.1:204171667-204472657 GCF_009905375.1 Apium graveolens | reverse complement strand
CTTCACGAGTGTCTTACCAACTGCCTAACACACTTACCATAAATGTTTCATACATTAATTAACCCTTTTTGGTCTTTAACATATGTTTGAAAGTAAGGCGAGGGGAAAAGTTTCGTTCGCGAAACGCCGTTACTTGAAACGGTCGTTTCTCCTAAACCGTGCATCGGAATCGAACGAACTACATATCAAAACGAAGCTCGTAACATGAGCTATCTAGACATGGCAATTGTCATAATTTAGCAGGGGGTTCTCGGGTCCTAATGTTATGCACAAAAACAGTCTAAAGAAAATTGGACGTTACGACGGCTATGTTTACGCGATTTCCAATATTTTAAACCATTCAAAACCATACCAAATCAACCTCAAATCCAACATACAACCAACATCCATCCTTATCACATCATAAAAATCACAACCAATTCAATTTAATCATTCATACTTATGCCTAAGCTTAACTTTAATCATACTTAAGTTCTTTTAATCAAAACAACAACATTTACCAATCCAACAACATCCCAAAACTCACTAATCTCTACATACACAACCATCAAGCCTCTCATGAACTACAATACTCATATTATGCTCTTAACATTCAATAACAAAGCTTGGTTAAGAGATTATACCTTCCTTGAAGCTTTTTAACACAACCCAAGAACTTTGAATGCCTAAAGAACCTTGATCCTTGCTTGTATAACCTTAATCTTTCATAAAAATTCAAGAAAACTAAAGTTATTTCTTGAAGGTTACTATTCACCATCTTCTTCCTTGATTTATTGGAAGAGATTGTGAAGGAATTAGGAGCTTAAACTTATAGCATATCCATATCTATGTACAAGGAAGCTTAGATAATTACCTTGTGATTTAACAATGCTTGGAACTTGATTTTTGATTTTTCTTCCTTTGAAAAAGATGAAAAGCCGAGAGCAATGCATGAAGAATGAAAAATTTTGTGTTTTCTTTGATTTGTTTTGGCTAGCTAGGTTGTTTTGGTTTTGTTTTTGGTTAATTACCCTTCTAACCTTGAACTTTGTGTGGTTTACAATCATCCAACAATTCCTTCCTTTTTTGTCATGCCTATGTCACCTTGCACATGTCATAATGCTCCCACTTGTCCATACCTTGTGGTTTGATGATGTCACAATCCCTGGCTTCTTGTACAAGCTTGTCTCTTGGTCACTTATTTGTTTTACGGTTCGCTTATCTTTCGTTCTCGTTTATCGTTTGAGGGATCATACCCGGGATCTTATTACTTAGGTTCCCTTAACCTTTCTCAATATATTATATTCCTTTTATGATCCTCTCCTATAATCCTTTAATTTAAATCCTTTTTTATCCTGTTATCTTTTTCTCAATTCTTTCCGTATCTAGTGGATTTCCGGGAAAAATCAAAGTGTTCGGAATTGGATTCTGACGATCTTTACATACACTTATATACCATATAGAGTACTAATAAAATCTCAGAATATCCATAACAGAACCCCTACATAGTGTGGCATGAAAAGTTTTCTCGTTCAGCAAAAACACTATTCATAAGGGTTTCAAAATTTCTCAAAAATTGGGGTTATTACAGTCTCCCCTCCTTAAAAGGATTCCGTCCCGGAATCAGATAGAAATGAATAGGGATACCTTCTTAATATTGCACTTTCTAACTCTCAAGTCAATTTTCCCACATTGTGGTCCTGCCACCAAACTCTGCCTAGTTTGATAATCCTTCCCCTAAGCACTTGTTCCTTTTCACTCTATAACCCTTCCTGGTTGCTCCATATAGGTTACGTCGGGTTGCATGTCTATGCGCTCATATGCCCCTATTTATCTGGCATCTGAATTACACTTCCTTAACATTGATACGTGAAACACGTTACGAACTTGTTACATGTTCGGGGTTAGGGCTAGCTCATATGATAACTTCCTAATATGTCTTAATATATCCAAGGGTCCAACAATTCGTGGACTTAGCTTTCATTTCTTTCCGAACCTCATCCTTCCTTTCCAAGGGAATACCTATAACAACACTAGGTCCCCTACTTCCTATTCTTTGTCCTTTCGTGTCAAATCAACATATTTATCATGTCCATCTTGGGCTACTACCTGCCGTCCTCTGATTAGATCTATTATATCTTTGGTCCTTTGGACTACTGCGGGTCCGAGCATCTTGCGCTCTACAACTTCATCCTAACATAAGGGAGATCGATATTGTCTTCCCTCAAGGATCTCATAAGGCGATATCTCAATACTGACATATGATCTATTATCGTAAGAAAACTCAATCCGTGTTAAGTGATCATTCCAATTTCTTTCAAGTCTATTGCACAGACTCTCATTATAGCTTTTAGCATTAGAGCTTTTGCTTCTCAATACCCCTTCTTTTCCAGTTCGTAATCGCTACTACCTTCCGTTCCTAATATTATACTGGTTATACTTTTGCTCGTTAGCGTTCTATAACCTTTTAATAACCACGTCAACCTTAGTATCACGAATGTGTTCCCATTCTGCATACTACCACCACTTTATTACTCCTTTTTCAGTTGTTTCTATTTTCCAAAATTTGATCAATCAAATAGAAGTAAAGGAATTTGTAGAGAGATCACTATGATCATGAACACTTGTTATATCGCTTAGTTAGTACAGAAGGTGGCCAGCCTTTAGCACTTGACAAGCAATTAAACAATAGCTGGTATCCTACTAGGCTTCTATCACACAGATAGATAGTCATTCGGCAATACCTCCCCTTTCTGGAAGGGTTGTTCTTCTCAGCTTACATGAAATGAAAAGAAGAGAAAAGAACGAATTAAAGAGAATTGTATATATGAAAAAAAAATATACTGCCACAAAATATCTGGCTTGGAACCTACCTCTGAACTATAGAGGTTTGTCATAGGAGAACAAATCATATACGTATATAAATCAACATTAAGCATTATAGCCTCGTATTTCCCATGCCTAAATATTTTCGCTATCCCGTCCATCATTCTATGGACCCACACTCTTCCTCGAGCTTATACATAATCACCTTTGAAACTCCCTCGACATCGAAAATCGAATCTGGGATCTCATTCTATACATCATCGTTACTATAATTCTATGCTTGCACCGCAACCTTCCTCGTATAATAATACGACTCTCTATTGATAAGAAAGAATAATTATTCACCAGGTAGATACTCTACTTAATTAGTCTATCAATGATAACTTATACACTACCACGACCCGATTAGTGGTACTCAATCTCAACACCCATTCCAATACAACTCTCATGGTTGTAATCAGCTCACTACTCGCAGAATCATTGCTGCCTTACTATGGTCCACCACTGACCCACTGTAGTCATTCATTTTCCCTGAAGTCTTAATAGCTAACCATACAGAGTCCATACATCTCGTATCAAATCCTTCTAAGGAGGTAACATAATCACCATTTTTCCATAAGTTATTGCCTCATTCTTTAGAGGCTAATCACTGTCAAGACTGACTCTCAATCATACTTAGAACATTTTTTTTTATCTTAAGTCCTAATTGCCCTGAACAATTTTGACCATTACTGGTTCGATCCATACTTTCTCGTGGTTTAACACGTGCCCCACTTGGCATCATTATAATTACGTCATATTTCCTTTATCCACATTTCTATTCTTGAGAATTTTGAATATTACCTTTTTCCTTATAAAATCTCTAAGGTTATCCTTCAATCGTTCCTCCTGTATTCCCTAGATACAGGGCATATCACAATACCATTTACTAATAGTAGAACCATTGTCTATATACTTCTGCAAAATTTCTCCACTGATTCTTAAAGGTTGTTGTTACCTTAACCCTTTCCCAATCATACTGTCAAAACTCATACTGTCCCTATTAAGGGTGACATGTCAACCTTTATGCAGTCCCCTAGGATTCATTTTAAGTTACCAATGTTTTATCCTTAATTCCACCTTAAAAAGGTACCTGCATCCTTCCACGAATAAATCAAGTCATATATCCTTGATAGATTATCATATTCATCATTCCCACCTCGATAGTCTATACCTAACTTCATAATAGCATCCTTATTCAAATTGAGGTCAATCCATATGGCCTCCAAAAGATAACAATGGTCATCCGCTTTTCTTTCCTGATTTGGTAATGATCACATGGATGATCTGGAAGATATTGGTCGTGTTCAACGTGAACTTCTTCTTAATAAATCCTTATTTACTTTTGTTGTTTATCTCAACAGTCATCTCAATGTTGGGATATCTTTCATACCTGGCGTCTCCCTTTCTGGGTATCAAGCCACCGGTCTTACATTTCACCTTCTTGAAGGTCACTTCCTTCATCCAATTTTTCCTAATTTCTTAGTTCCTTATCCCCTTAGTCTATCCGCGTCTCATTATTTATCCTTCGAATTATCTCAAGGTTTCCTCGAATCCTCCCAACTTACAGGGGATAACTATATGTATCTCTTATGCCCTCAACCATCAATTTTAACTTATGGTGAATCACCCTCATCCTGACGAATGCATACTTTTCTATTTCTATTGCTACGAGTCGTTAGGGTTTCCTCATACCCAACTCCCTTATCATACCTCAAACTCTATTGCCGTTATATTCCTTTCCACTTCAATTTCTTTTTTTTTCCTTTCTCTTATCATTATTTCATGAACCAACACAATATAAGCATTGATTTCAACATCCCGTCATTCTGGATTCGTGCCCTTAGAACGAATCTTGACCACTTTTACAACTTAAATTCACAATTCATCATACTCGTCTGCCTTTGTTCTGGCTCTAAAGCTTTTACACTCTCTCCATAACCTTTGGAATTACTTTCCCGAAAACAATTGGCTGAACTTTAATCAGTTTATCATAACCTCTGGCTCCGTGCCTTTCTTGGTCTTTCACCAGCGGGTGGTCTCTCTCTTAGGAGGGTAAGTGACAAAAACAGTCTTTTGTGATTCATCAATCATTTAGAATCTCAAATAATTCCTATATTTCCTTTAGCCAGGCTCTTGCCTCGGCTGGGTCAGCTTGTTCCATGGAACTCTGAGAGCTTAGCGACTTAAAGGTCCTGAAAGAATTTCTCACCGCACTGTCTCCTCAGGGTGGTGGTTGGGGATAATAGTCTAAGTTCTTTTTAGACAGGTCCATGAATTACCGTATAGGAGTACCGTCTCGGGTCTCCTTTCCTTACTCGACTTTCTGTTTCTTTAGTATGAAATGTTTCATCCTACTCCCCATAATTGGGGTCATCTTTTAATTTAAAATCCTTATTTTCCACTCCATTATGTCATGGGTTCCTTCTATCTTGATGGCGACCTCCCTGACTATCACGTTCAGGGTTTACTCTAAATCTTATTCCTCAAACTATGGCTCTCATCTAAGTTCTCATCCTTACGCTCTTGAACTTTCGGAACCCAAATTCTATAGGAATACCTCATTATTCCCTTATCATCTTTCTCGATATTAATCTTTTATCTAATTGTTGGCTCCCTGCCTTCATTCATAACTTTTTCTGGCACAATATGATCTTTTCCAATAATTCGGGCTGTATTGCAATCTCAAACAGCTTTTCGGTACCGGCTCCGATTACCTTCACTTCTATTTCCATTTTCTCAAAATCTCTTATAAACTCTCCAAAAGACATTATCATCTTGAGTCTCTCCTTTTTACTAAGGGCATCAGCCACCATATTGGCTTTCCCCGAATGATAAAGAATCTCCCAATCATTATTCTTGATTAGCTCTAACTGCCTCCTCTGGCATATGTTGAGCTCTTTCTACGTGAAAATGTACTAGAGCACTTATGGCTTAGGTAATTCTCGCACTTCTCTCCATACAAGTAGTGCCTCCAATCCTTAGGGTAAAACTATTGCCACGAGCCTAAGCTCATGAGCGGGGATATCGAATTTCATATTACCTTAATTGTCTTGACATGTACGCGATTACCTTACCGTGCTGCATAAGCACACACCCTAAGCCCTTGTGTGAAGCGTCACTATACTTCACAAAATCTCTTTTTCCATCCGGCAACGCCAGCATAAGGGCCATCACCAACCTCTACTTCAGTTCTTGAAAGATGTTCTCGCATTTCTCTGTCCATTCGAACTTCTCAGTCTTACGAGTAAGCCGCGTTAAAGGGGCTACTATCTTTACAACTTGAACGAACCTCCGGTAGTGAACGGCCAATCCTACCTCTGGTAGTCGACCAAACCATGGTCATCAATTCATCAGTGGTCCTTTATCCAATCCTGTCAGGATCCTCCATGGGATCCTCTTCAACAACTATCCCTTCTAGGACAACATCCTCAACCGCTAAATCCTCAATATCAACATCATCCGGTCCTGCATTAGGACACTCTATCGGATCCACAATCCGATCTCCAATTAGTAATAAAATATCATCGCGATGTTGCTCCTCAACCTCAGGGTTCGGAGTCCCGCTACCATATACGATAACGAACTACGCTCCTATCACGATATTTATAAGGGTTCCCATAAGGGTTTTAACTGTCACTACGTTAGGTAGCCCGACTATGAACTTGGCAAGAGTTCTTATTATCTTAGTGAACTTATTATCTTAATGTCCCATCATCTCTGAGGTTTATAACGCTTAGCTCTGATACCATTTCTGTAACACCCCCAGATCCGGGGTCGGGGATCCGGGTCGTCACGGTCTTTCTTTCCACAATATCACTTCACTTAATTAATAATAAATAACCTTATGCTGTGACCCCACACTAACACACACCACAACCCGTTATAGTCTCAGAGATGAAATTTAAATAAGTACAAGTCTTTGAATCCACAATTTAAAAGTTATTACAACCCAAAATGATTACTTGATAAATTTACAGTTAATTGCCATTATCTGCCACAAGTTATAATTATACATAATTGATTCTCAAAAGTAGATGGTCTGATCTACAATAGATCTACCTCTGCAGCTATAGCAGCTACAACATCAACGGGAAGACACGGGACGCTTCCCACGCGCTTGCGCTGGGTCTGCTGGAGTCTGGCCATCTTTCCTAACTGTTGTTGTGTGATGAAGAAATAAAGCAAGGGTGAGCAGCAAGCCCACCAAAATAATATGTATAATGATTAACAATATATGAGCCTTCTCATAGTACTCATGAAAGTCTTGGTCAAAAGAAATGAACCAAGTTGATATCTTAATGCGATGAAGTCGCAAAATATTCAGTATATATACATATATACTTTTAAAAATCTTGGAAGTCCTCTTCCATGCATAATATACACAGAGTTCCAGTGTATAACTGTATAAAAATATCGTTGCAAGGTGATCTCATATATCTAACCTTGTCTCAACGTTTTTCTGAAAATCTTTGTCATGCATAAGATAATCATTAACTAGATATAAGTTTAAAAGATGAAGTTACAAGATACTCCAATATACTTATATCTTTTCCAAATACTACTTGAACTACCACCATTCAAGTTATAATTAGTTTCAAAGTTCATCACCCAGATGAGACTACAAGATAAGACTTGCATAGATTCAATCTTTGAAATATCATTATAAATAATGAAGTTACGAGATACTTCATTAAGTCCTGATATATATATCCATATATATATATATATCTCATACATTTCCTGAAAATCTCTGTCATGTAAAGTATGAACAGAGTTATAATATCCAATGAATTTTGGAAAGGAAAAGAATTTTGGCATAAACCAGATATCTTGCTGATCAGGCAAAGATACCAATAAGTAACCTTTTCTACTGTAGATGGATGAATTCCTCACCGGTCATCACCCTGGCCGTATTAGGACCTCGCGCTAGACCGGTACCCGGCCACTCACGCGTTGATGGACTGCCACCCAGCCACTTACACATTCATAGACCGTACCCCGTCCTGTCGCTTATGCCGCCTCAATCAGATGGACTTACTTCCCGAACATTGGGCAAGTAATCAAATTGTTTTCTCAAAACAGCAACCATGTTGCGAATATAAAATACATCACAGAGCCGGATCCCCAAGATTTTGAGCGAATATTCAAGTCTCCTTCGAAAGGAAGATCTTAAATCGGAAAACGAGTTTTGGGATCCGCTCTAACTTTTAAAATCATTTTGAAGACTCGAAAACATTTTTAAGAATGTTTGGAGTAAAACTGATTTAATGAAATAAATCAGTCCTGATATATTAGAAAATATCTGAATATTATTATTTAAATAATATTCCCATAAAGAATAATCTTTATAAAAATAATTGAAGTAGAAGTTTTAAAACTTATACTTGAAACGAGTATTAAATAACCAAAGATACACTTATATGAAAGTATTATCTTTATTTGAATAATCGAAAATAAGTTTGATTATTAACACCTTATTCTTTAATAAATAAAAATATATTTCAGTAATAAGCGGAGTCATAATACCTCGAATGAATATTATAAATAATATTCATTAAATAAAATAAAGGAGTCATACATCCTCAAATGAATATTCAAATAATATTCAATTAATAAAATAAAAGGAGTCATAAGCCCTCGAATGAATATTCAAGATAATATTCATTAATAAAATAAAGTTATCGAATAAACCTTATTCGATTAATAGTTTTGAAAACTATAACCATATATATATATAAATATATATATATATATAAAATCTACTCGGGATCCTCGACTCCCGGTTTTAGAAAATATTTTCACCTTTGGGTCCCTATACTAAGGGTATATGCAAATTACTGCTATTCTCTAGCATAGGTATTATCAACTGAACCAACAGATATATATGGCAAGAATACGAAATAGGCATGCATATATATACCATATCAGCATGCTTCAATATATCGCAACATTTGCTAATTAACCAACATGCATCTATCGCAAGATAATGCATATACATATATTCATCACAACAACAGTATAACGGGTAGAAAACTTGCCTGAGCGACTTGGGGTGATAAAAGGCTCGGGACGAGTCTGGTAACCTATAAACAACAAGTAAGTTGGAATTAAACCAAAATCACTTGTAAATCTATACTTTAACTAACTTAGACTCTAACGCTTGTTTTGCGCTCACTGATTCGCTTAAGTCACCCGGGTACCCTCGGCTCCACCATTTTTAATAATTTAACCTTTATGAGTTTTAAGGCGATTCCTTCGCGAGTGTCTTACCAACTGCCTAACACACTTACCATAAATGTTTCATACATTAATTAACCCTTTTTGGTCTTTAACCTATGTTTCAAAGTAAGGCGAGGGGAAAAGTTTCATTCGCGAAACGCCGTTACTTGAAACGGTCGTTTCTCCTAAACCGTGCATCGGAATCGAACAAACTACATATCAAAACGAAGCTCGTAACATGAGCTATCTAGACATGGCAATTGTCATAATTTAGCAGGGGGTTCTCGGGTCCTAATGTTATGCACAAAACAGTCTAAAGAAAATCGGACGTTACGACGGCTATGTTTACGCGATTTCCAATATTTTAAACCATTCAAAACCATCCCAAATCAACCTCAAATCCAACATACAACCAACATCCATCCTTATCACATCATAACAACCCCAACCAATTCAATTTAATCATTCATACTTACGCCTAAGCTTAACTTTAATCATACTTAAGTTCTTTTAATCAAAATAACAACATTTACCAATCCAACAACATCCCAAAACTCACTAATCTCTACATACACAACCATCAAGCCTCTCATGAACTACAATACTCATATTATGCTCTTAACATTCAATAACAAAGCTTGGTTAAGAGATTATACCTTCCTTGAAGCTTTTTAACACAACCCAAGAACTTTGAATGCCTAAAGAACCTTGATCCTTGCTTGTATAACCTTAATCTTTCATAAAAATTCAAGAAAACTAAAGTTATTTCTTGAAGGTTACTATTCACCATCTTCTTCCTTGATTTATTGGAAGAGATTGTGAAGGAATTAGGAGCTTAAACTTATAGCATATCCATATCTATGTACAAGGAAGCTTAGATAATTACCTTGTGATTTAACAATGCTTGGAACTTGATTTTTTATTTTTCTTCCTTTGAAAAAGATGAAAAGCCGAGAGCAATGCTTGAAGAATGAAAAATTTTGTGTTTGCTTTGATTTGTTTTGGCTAGCTAGGTTGTTTTGGTTTTGTTTTTGGTTAATTACCCTTCTAACCTTGAACTTTGTGTGGTTTACAAGCATCCAACAATTCCTTCCTTTTTTGTCATGCCTATGTCACCTTGCACATGTCATAATGCTCCCACTTGTCCACACCTTGTGGTTTGATGATGTCACAATCCCTGGCTTCTTGTACAAGCTTGTCTCTTGGTCACTTATTTGTTTTACGGTTCGCTTATCTTTCGTTCTCGTTTATCGTTTGAGGGATCATACCCGGGATCTTATTACTTAGGTTCCCTTAACCTTTCTCAATATATTATATTCCTTTTATGATCCTCTCCTATAATCCTTTAATTTAAATCCTTTTTTATCCTGTTACCTTTTTCTCAATTCTTTCCGTATCTAGTGGATTTCCGGGAAAAATCAAAGTGTTCGGAATTGGATTCTGACGATCTTTACATACACTTATATACCATATAGAGTACTAATAAAATCTCAGAATATCCATAACAGAACCCCTACATAGTGTGGCATGAAAAGTTTTCTCGTTCAGCAAAAACACTATTCATAAGGGTTTCAAAATTTCTCAAAAATTGGGGTTATTACAGCAGATCTCGACAAAATTTCTTATGTGCATGTTGGGGTCTTCAGTTGCCGCTCCTCCAAAAGAAACAGAATTCTGCACCATCTGAATAGTGCCCGGCTTGATTTCAAAGGTGTTAGCTTGAATAGCCGGATGAAGGATGCTTGACTGAATGTCATTAATTTTAGGCCGAGAAAAATCCATAAGAGCTGGATCAGCTTGAACAATACGATCTCCCATATTTACTAGTTCTTTCTGTTCAGTTCCTGAATCCGAATCCTCAAAATCTAACTTCTCCGGAATATCAAGAACTTCGTCTGTCTCCTCAGCTGTATCTAAAGTCCTCTTGCGAGCACGAGAACGAGTTTGCATAAACGCTTGCTAAAGTACCTGAAACACAACCGAAAAGAGTAAGTAACTACTACGTCCTAATCACTGAGTCCTAATGACCAATGATGGTAAGCACATAAACTAAACAAATACGCCGAGTCCCCGGCAGCGGCGCCAAAAACTTGTTAGGGCGAAAACACGCGCTAATATTCACGCAAGTATACGCGTTCGCAAGTAATATAGAATACTTTCTTGTTCGTTCCCTCAGAGACTCAGACTAATTTATTGTCTAATTAAACTCACTCACCAATGTATGATTACTTCTCAATGTTAAGATAATAACACTTAAAATTGTTGATCAAATATTAACTATAATTAACTATTTAATTAACCACTTAACTAACACTTCAAATTATCAATAATAAAACACTCATGAGATCACAACTTCATTATTACTTCCTTCTATAGCCATTGTTATTACCTTTACCATGTGACAGTGATGATATTAATCGAATAACACGAAACTGATAAAAGCCAACTTTCATTGTACTGATACCATTCTACCAAACATCCACAATTAAGATAGAAGTTGAATAGTCATCAATTATGTTGAGTTCCTATATGTCTACAGAAATTGACAACACAACGATTTAAGCACAAGTTATTTCTTTTGATTACATAGGGCAAATAAAACTGTTAGAGTTACCCACTAATCATGCTCAACGTACATGAACCTATGCTAGCATGGCAAGTTCTAAATCTCAAGATCCACCGTCGCTTCACAAGAGATTAACACCCTATCTTATATGTTCGCGACGCACATAAGACGAATACGCACAACCAATACTAGATATCATGCAATCATCACACACTAAAGTATTAAACAATTAACTAAAGAATTCTATAATAAATCCATTGTAACCCCATGATCACGATTAGCCCATAATAGAACTTATCGCCATCATGGGTTCATATGAAATCATGACAAACAACACAAGAAAATAATAACTACACTAATTATATTAAAACAGAGTACGTCACAAGAGTAAATAAGTCAAAGCAAGAAAACTAGCATCCAACATTACAACGAAACAAGAATCACAAGAATATATGCTTCCTCTTCGTTGCGGTGTGCTAAATCGGTCTTCTTTCTTATCTCCTTTGCTTCTTGCGTAAAACACAATCTAAAACATAATCTCCTTAATACTCTCTGTGAAAACGTCTCAAATCTACCTATATAATAGTCCCATAAAACTCAGATTACATAGAAGTTGGAAGCCAAACAGAAGTAGAAGTCTAAAATAATTTGTATTTTTTCCCGACCCTGCTGCGCGGCCGCTCAGCATTGCTGCGCGGGCGCGCAGGACCCTACTGGAAAAATTCCAAGCTTGCTCCGTTTCTTCACCGTAATCTGCCCATTCCTTCCTCTCGCAATGGTGAACACATGCCAAGGCTTATTCTTGATGATTCCTCCCCCGAAATGCAACTAATACCCTGAAATGCATAAACACTAGAAAAACGCATCAAATACACAAAATACTTGATTTCAAGACACCAATTTAAGCCATTTTAAGACGTTCTAAGTGGTATAAAATGCCACTTATCAATAAGTATATATCGTGAAATGTTATTCCGCTTTAAGCATGACGTATTATATAAGACCGAGAGTCGGTCAGGATTTAAGATAAAACCTTGGAATCATTCCGGTGATATTATAGGACGGTTATAAGTCCATAGTAGTACATTTTAAAAGGGACTCAACGTCCGCTAACGATGCATTAAAATACCTTGAACATTTATTAAAACAATTTCCCAACGATCATATTCCCTCAACTATATTTTATTGTTCGAATAATAAATACTATATACTTATTCTTTTATCATGGGAGTAGTATACCCCAATAATTATTTATTTCAAAGTTGATTAATCATTATAGATTATTAATTGCGTAGACATAAACTAGTCGAGAAATATTATTTTAAATACTCTTTTAAAGAGTAAACTCATTTGAGGTTTAATTATTTATCGATTATCATTTAATTAATTATTATTTATTAAAAGGTTTATTTTTGATTTAAAAATCATAGATCCGATTTAAAACATACTTTCTGATTTCGGAAAATCATTCGAGTAATTTCAGATCGTCGAAGAATGTTACTCCGACTTATTTAATCTTTTGAATATAGTTTCAAGGGGGAACTTTTTCCCCCTTATTTAATTATCTGTTGACAACGGTCAACTCACATCCTTAGTACTTCCTCTAAAACTTTCGGAAATACATATATATATATACAGTAAATCTATGCCTATCAACAAGCAAAATGCTTGGAGGAACTTCGATGTGGTTCGAGTTCTCGAGATATGATAGGATTTCCTAAAGGACAAGGGAGGGGTAGGATTGAAGTACTTCGTGTATTGGATAGACTAATGGTACCGTAGGAGACGGTACAATATGTACCTATGGATCTGCGAAGTGTGTGTATACCCCAAATGAGGACACATAGGCCGTATGCGATAACCGAGATGTGAAGGTGTCATCGTTCTACTAGTAGAAAAGGTTACTTTTATCGCAGTATGACTGATCATCGTATGCGGTGGCTCCAACGGATGTCCAAATTCTTCCAATTGGAATTGTGATGCAATACCGTAACCCAAGCCTAGGTGCTGGGATTACTATTAAGGTATTCGCAGGATAATAAAATCCCTTAATTAATTGTTTTCATAAGAAGGTGTATATCACCAAGGAAAACTATTTTTGAATAAAACATAATTATCATATATGATGTAATCATATAGTCAATTTCATACTGTACATTATTATGCTGGGCATTATAGCTCACACTTGTTTTCTTAAATTGACACAACACAACAGTAAATCAAGATGCCTGCCATAAGAACCACAGCTAGGAAACGGGTAGGAAATGGCCAGTTGTTCCATAGATTGTTTGGTGTTGTACCACAGGTAGTCCGAATAAGCTGGATTAGTTTTCAGTTGTTTTTAGTTCGGCTTATTTATAAGTATGACTTATGTAAGATAATAAACAAGAAACGTATATTTGGCCTGAGGACTAGCTTTACTTAAAGGTTACTCCCCGGTAAGACTAAATTACTTTTGGGTTGTAATAATTATCACTTGATGGTTGAAAGTACTCTAGATATGATGATTCATTTCCAAGACAATAACCTGTAAGTGTGTGTATGTGTGGTAAGTGCGGGGTCATTAAGCGTGAGTATTTACATATTGTAGTGTGAGTTGTGTGGTTGTAATAGTTTAGATGGCCTGGCCTCCGAGATTTCTGACCCCGGGTTTTGGGGCACCACATAAGTTTTCATCTTATCCAACTCCTTTACATCCCGGAAAATACTGACGTGATCATGCGCATCCAGATGCGCATCAGACGGGTACTCATCCCCTCGAGTATTGATCATATCAATCAAAGAGGTGTACCTTGAGTGAATGGGGAATTCGTTGGATTTCATGGTAACAGTCATTTTGGCCAAACGGGTCATTTTCTTATTTGCCATCTGAAAAGGGGGGAAAAGAAAATAATTTTAGGAACAAACTTTATGCAAAGGCGTACCTGAAAACAAAAATACAAAAGAGGATATTTACCTGAAATAATGCCGAAAACTGGTTTGGAAAAAGCTGAAAGGCTCGCAAACTCCGATCTCCGGTTATATTACGACCTCCAAGACTTTTACGAGAAGAAGAGAGAAAAGAAAGTTATTTGGAAATGAGAAGTGAGAAGTGAGTGACTCTACTCACTCCTTTATATAGGCAAAAAAAGGAAGGTGAAAGGGCAAAAAAGCCCATTAAGCTAAAGGCCCAAAGAAAAAACCCAAATTCTGGAATTTTCCAGAATATCTTTGAAAATTATTAAGTTCTGGAACCTTCCAGAATATCCTCAATAATTCTTAAGGCCCATGTCGAGGCCCAAATCCAAATATGACTTGAAAAAATTAAAGGCCCAAGCTTTGGCCCAAATCTAAATAGGATTTGGAAAAATAAAAGGCCCGATTTTAGGCCCAAATCCAAATATGACTTGGAAAAATAAAAGGCCCAAGCTTTGGCCCAAATCCAATTAGGATTTGAAAAAAGTCCAATAAATTAAAAAGACCAGGATCCAGGTCGAGTTTGAGGTCGTGAATCATGTTCTAATTCTTTCGAACAGGAGCCAGAATAACACCCATTAAAAAGATCAAGATCCAGGTCGAGTTTGAGGTCGTGAATTTGAGCAGGAGCCAAAATAGCACCCATTAAAAAGACCAGGATCCAGGTCAAGTTTGAGGTCGTGAATCCTGTTCGAATTCTTTTGAACAAGAGCCAGAATAACACCCATTAAAAAGACCAGGATCCAGGCCGAGTTTGAGGTCGTGAATCCTGTTCGAATTCTTTCGAACAGGAGCCAAAATAACACCCATCAAAAAGACAAGGATTCATGTCCAAATCCTGGTCGTGGATCAAGCTCGAAATCTTTCGAAAAGGGACGAAAAATGGTCATAAATTTTGACCAAGACCCAGGTCGTAAACTCGACTAGGATCCAGGTCGAATTCCTGATCGTGAATCCTAGTCGAAGTTTAATGAGCAGAAGTCAAAAGGTGGCATAAAATTCGACCAAGATCCAGGTCGTAAACTCGACTAGGATCCAGGTCGAAATCCTGGTCGTGGATCCTAGTCGAAGTTTTACAAGCATGAATGAAAAAACGGCCAAAATATCGACCATGATCCCGGTCGTGAATTCGACTAGGATCCAGGTCGAAATCCTGGTCGAGAATCCTAGTCAAAATTCTTCGACCAGGACCCAGGAGCTGGCCCAAAGTACGACCAGGATCCAGGTCAAATTTTCGACTAGGATCCTAGTCGTAGAAAGGCTGAAAGATTTTGAATTTTTTTGAAAAATCCCAGAAAAATTAGGGAAATTTTGAAAGTAAGAATTATTTTTGAAAAGATGTTTTTGAAATATTAATGAGTATTAGAATATTCTTGAAAATTAGGAAACAAATCCCAGAAAAAGGGGAAAATTCCTGAGAAATACCAGAAAATTCCTAGAAAGAGGGAAAAAGCTAAGAAAATAATAGGGAAGTTCTAAAAACAACCCTGAAGCCGCGTACAAGGCAAATATTTGTAAACGTGTAGGTCACTCCACACTTTACGCCAAAACGATACCCTGAAAGGGGAAGAATGAACTTAACTTCTGCAAAAACTTTTACGATTTCCCAGAAGTTGGGGGAAAAATAATAGGGAATAAAATAAACCCAGATTGTATAATTAATATCTCATTAATTATATTAAATTTGGCTGGCAGTTAAGCCCATTAGAAGAGACCTAGGGTCCTTGATAAGGGCCCTAAAATAGCCTAGGAATATAATTGATGTTATAATTAATTAAGACCAGATACGGTCCAATAACGAAGCGGCCCAAAATCCTGGTTATTAATTAATTTCATAATTAATTAATAAGGGATAAATCAGCTGTCAAGATAAGTCCCAATGAGGATATAAATCCTAGTAGATTAGCCCCTAAGGGACCTAATAGGATAAGGAATCAGTTTCCTACTTCCTTGGACTCCAAAGTCCATTCTAATACAGAGATTTGCCCATCAAGTCTTTAAACCCTAGTCCAATTCAAGGAATTCCAACATCTATATAAGGGGTCTTACCCCCACCAATCAGAACTATGTGTTTTGACTTGATCATTGGCATACAACAAGGTACGTAAGCATCTTGTTAAGGCAAATCGAGTCACAAAACACAAGAGCAGTCATATCGAGCCTCGAAGCTCACGTTCTCTAGTAATCAACACATCAATTATTATACCTTAGTTTTTGATCTATAACAGGAGGGTTGCTCAGTTGTTGTTATATTGAGAAGGCATGCTATAATGTTCAGTACCTTTATATTCCAGTTTTCTGCGCTGTTGTTGATTGTTCTACTGTTACCGTTGCTATTTTTGCTAGTATTACTAATCTAGATATCTTTTATAAATGGATCCTAAGAATAAAAACATGGGTTCTTTGATTGGGAAGCATTTTCCTGACATAGGTGCACCGTTTGAACGGTAATATTTTTGTTATACATTCTTGTTATGTTTTGAATAAATTTCATGTTATATTTCAGGAAAAGGCCACCCAAGAAAGCTACCCAGTCTAAAGAAAATAGTAGTAGTTTGGCAGAGGGTCCAGTTATAAACGAAATTCTAGACTTGTTACGCCAGCAGCAGCAACAACAGTTACAGTTAATCCAACAGATTCAGCAGCAACAACATCGACAAGGAGAGCTAAACCAAACTACTAGTTTTAAATCCTTCCAGTCTGTTAAGCCCCTAGAGTTAAAGGGCGAAATGGATCCTGTTGTTGCCAAAAAATGGCTTAAGGAAATGGAAAAGTCATTTACTCTCACGCAAGTAAGTGATGATCTTAAGACAGATTATGTGAGCTACTTTCTTAAGAATGAAGCAAATTATTGGGGGGAATCCACTCGTGTGTTGGAAGGAGAAGGCCCTATTTCTTGGACGAGATTTACAGAATTATTCTTGGAGAAGTATTTTCTCGATTGTCTGAGGAATCAGTTGGAAGTCAAGTTTCTAGAACTGAAACAATGTGAAAGAAGTGTGTTGGAGTATAAGGTCAAGTTTACAGAATTGGCCCGATTAGTTCCTGAGTATGTAAGTATGGAGATTCATAAAGCAAGAAGGTTTCAACAAGGGTTGAAGCATGAAATTCGCCGAGGAGTTGTGGCATTGCAACTCAAGACATACTTCTCTATGGTTCAGGCCGCCCTGGAAATGGAAAGTGACCAGAAGTTCGCTGTTAAGGAAGAGAGTGATAAGAAAAGGAAGTCTGAAGGTGTTATGGACAAGGCAGACCAAGGAGAATCCAGTTAAGAATTTCAGAATTGGTTTGGCCGAAACAGGAGTAAAAGATTCAGGAGACATAGTTTCTCCCAAACTAAGTCTGATACTATCTCAGTTGCTTCTACTCCATCTCAGTCAGTCAAGTTAGCAGTGGATTGCAAGTCCTGTGACAGGAAACACAGTGGTTCGTGCAAAAAGAATGTGCAATGTTTCAAGTGTGGTCATAAGGGTCATTATGCCACGGAATACAATCCAGAAAATCCAGGAGTTAAGTGTTATAATTGTAGAAAAGTTGGGCATATTACAAGGAGTTGTAGAACGGTTACTTAAGATACTACATCCCAAAGGCCAACATTCGGTACATCTAAAGGCATAATTTTCAAAAGGACCAAGAGATCGAGTGTTTAGAATTTGGACGTAGTTGCAGCTGATCTAACAGTCTTCGAGCTAGAAGAGTTCGATGTGATTTTAGGAATGGGTTGGTTGTTCTATAGTAAGGCAATGAGTGGTTTTTAGAAGAAGCGAATTGTAAAGTGTACATAAGCCAATAGTAAGGTAAGTTTCTAGGTACAGAAGCAATATAAGAAGTTTTTCCAATCATGCGAGAAAATGAGTAATAAGCTAAGGATATAAGGTAGATCCACCATGTGTAAAGATACGAAGAAGAAAATACTTAAGCTGAAGGAAGTTTGAGTAATAAATAAATGCCCTGGAGTATCTCGGGAGGCCAGTGGGATGAAATAATTAGTTCAATAATTGTAAAAGTTATTGGAAAAGGAAGTGATCATACTAGATATAGTCCCTTGTGGTGCACCAGTGATGCTGTTGGAGAAGAGGGATGAAATTATGAGGTTATTTACTGATCATCGAGAGTTTAACAAAATGATGAATAAGAATAAGTAACCCCTATTAAGAATAATTAATTACTTATGTGACCTAATTCAAGGAGTGTGTTATTTCTCGGGGATTGACTTAAGATCCAGTCTGAGGACATATCAAAGATTGTGATTAGGATGAGTTATGAGCATTGTAAGTTCTGGTGGTATTGTGTGGAGTAAAAAGTGTGTCAGTTGTCTATAAGGATTTAAGGAACATGGTGTATAAGGAGTACTTGGATAAGCATAGTTGTATTTATTGATAGCATCCTCAGCTATTCAAAGATTAATAAAGTCTGTGTAGAACGCCCAAGGATTTCCACACGAAGATTAGAAGGGAAGTAAATATACGCTAAGTTTTCAAGTATGAATTTTAGCTGAGATAACAAAGGATTTCGATCTTTCCATTAAAAATCACCTAAGCAAAGCCGGTGTAGTAATAGATGCCCTGTGCAGAAGGAAATGATTGAATGTGGTTAAGATCACTGAGGATTTAATAAAAGAATTGGAAAGAGTAGAATGTGAAGTTCAAATACTTAAAGGTGATAAGAAGTAAATATATGAGATTACTTTTCACTCTTCAGCCTTAACTGATGGAAATGAGTAAGAGGTGTTCGAATGTCTGGAAACTAAGTTGGAAGTGAGTACCATCTATCATCCATAGACGAAGGGCCAAAGTGAAAAGACGATTCAGACTATATAAGATATGTCGAGAGTATATATTTTGGATCTAAAAGGAAACTGAGGTAATCATCTACCATTGATTGAGTTTTTCTATGGGAATGCTACCGAAGCCTTGTATGGACATAAGTGTGGTTCCCCACACTATTAAGAGAAAGTTGGAGCAGAAATGTTGTTAGGTCCTGAATTAATTCAGCACACCCAGGATGTAGTGGTGTTAATTTGAAAAAGAGTGAAGTAGCTCGGGATAGACAAAGAAAGAAGGCGGGTCTGCATCGAAAGAGTATGGATATCGAAATAGGATCGTGGGTATTGACAAAAGTTTCACCTTGGAAGAGATTGATTAGGTTTGATTAGAAGGAGTGAGTTGAGTTCTAAATATATGGAACCATTTGAGGTATCGAGGAAGATAGATGAAGTTACTCATGGGTTAGTATTGTCGCCGTAGTTGTAGCAAATTTATAGTGTATTCCGCATGTCAATGTTAAAGCGATATGTTTCTGATTTGAATCAAGTCGTTGATTAGGAGCCAATAGGCTCTCATCCAAATTTATTCAGCGTGGAATAATCGATCCAAATCCTAAATTGTTAAGAGTGAGTCCTTCAGAATGAGTTTATGTCTATAGTGACTATGCTTTGAATAAATCCCCGAGTCGAAGAGTCTACCTGGAAGTTAGAGTCAGATATGCTTGACAAATATCCTCACTTGTTTAGTTAGATGAGATTCTAAGGACGTAATCTTTTTAAGGGGCGAAGGATGTAACGACTCCTATATTTTTAGTATTATTTAAATGTGTAATCATTGAATAATTAAATAAATAAAATATGTATATGGGTTCTGTCAGCGGGTTATTGTTTTGTTATTATGTATATGTGATTACTAGTGTATGGGATTGAATTGCGTGGTTAATTATTGGGTTGTATGATTTTGTTTCGCTTTAAATGTGATTTTATTGCAGTTTTATTTTCCATAAATATTTGGATTGTCTCTAAAATTGTTTTTATGGTTTTAAAATTATAATAATTATTTTTGGGATTTTATAAAATTTAGAAATCAATATTTCATCAATTATTTAGTCCCGTATGATTTTCTGATTGCATTTATTTTTAAAATCTGTATTTAATTCTATAATTCTTTAAAAATTATGAATCTTATATTTATTTAAGTTTGGAATATTCCGAGAATTTTAAAATTATTTTGGAAATTTTTGGGATTAATTTCACCCGCATGTCAATTCGTTTAATTGATAAAAGCGGGTATAAATTACGTTTCAAAAATTGTTTTAAAATTTTAAAATTTATGTTTTTATTAATTTTGGGATATTTATAATATTTTAAGACTAATTTGGTAATTTTCTGAAATTGTTTTAAGCGCGACTTGGTTCGTTAATTGCAAGTTTCGTGTTAAGCCAGGCTGCAAGAAGGTTATATTTAACCTTTTTGGCTGCGTGTTTAATTCTCTGGCCTCATTCTTACATGTGTCATGCTGTGATTGTATTATAAAAAACACCAAACACGCACAAACACAGAGCTCTGTGTTCCCTTATCTTCCTCACTTTCAATCTCTCGTGTCTCTCCTGCCCTCCAGTCTCTCCTCCTCTCTCTTGATTATCTCTCTGTCCCCTCAATCTCTCTCCTTCTTCCCTTTACTCTCTCTTATTCCCCGTTTTTCCCCTATTCTCTGTTCTTTGGTCTCCGTTTGTTTGCTATTTCGGCGAGTCGCCGCCGACTCGGCTTGGTGGCTGTCCTGGTGGCATGTTGCGTGCATATACTTGTTGGTATATATTCATGCTGTGTGTGTGCATTTTATGTCCGTGTGTGTGTATCAATTAAGTGTGTTTGTTTTGGGTTGTTGCTGTGTGTGTTCGATCTGTTGAGCCGATTATCCGATTATTTCTCTGGGATATTGACGCGTGTGTCTCTGTAGTTGCCTTTCTGTTTATTCCGTGTATATTTTGGGGAATTATTTGGTTAATTCCTGCAGAATAAATAGTTGAATGTATATTCGTCATATAATAATTATTTTGTGCAAAGATTATTGTAATAATCGGTGGAATCGGTTTGGACACCTAAATTATTCGGGCACCGACAGATTTCGACGCTGTCAGCGATGAACATGGGTGAGCTGACGGTGGATTGTGATTACGCGATTCTGAGTCCTAATATAAATAAATAATAATAATTAAAATTAGTTATAAAATTAATTTTGAAGTGAAAAGTAGAATATTATTATTAGATTCGTACTGGTGTTTGAATGGCGAATTGGATTGTCTATGGATTGTTGTTGTGAATTTGGTTTGAGACGTCGATTTATGTTTCGACGGGTAGGCCGATAAACAGAAGAGATGCTGCCCGATTTTTCAGAAAATTAAATTCGAAAGTTCGGGAGCGTACCTTATAATTGTCAGAAATACCGGTCGAACGTGTATACTTGTATAATCATAATGAGTATTTTACGGAACCTAATTGTGGATCGTGGTAAAACATTATGCAAGTAATTTTCCACAACCAGTAACCCAAATTTCATAAAATGACGAGTATAAGTATTTTCTGGAAAATGAACGCCAAACCAATTTTCAAGAACGTGAACCCTAATTGTTGCGTGTATTATGATAATAAGATATATAATTACGAGTTGGGAATCGTTATCGTCTGGGTAAAGTGTCTAGCGAAGATATGTCAAGCATACCTGGTCGTTTAATGTAGGGTATTTCGACTCTGTAGGTTCTAATCGGAAGGCCTGAAAGTTAACGTCGGACTAAGATTAACCTAGTGATCAGTCGACAAGCTCCGTAAGGCTCCAATCGAAGGGTCTGAGTGTCAGGTCGGATCCAGGATAGTCTAATAGCAAGGCAATAAAGCTGAGTGTCCAAATCGGTTCAAGGTCAAACAGAGATAGTTGTAAAGCTCTACAAGGAAAGTACCCCTGACCATTCTTTTATGGCTCGGTATATGTGAATAGCTAGTGTTTTAATCTCATTAGGGAACAAAAACGTTTTAAGTTACGTATCCCCTGTATTTGAAAATGTTGTTTCAATATGTTTTTGGGGAAAAGTAACTTCTGAAAGTACCTATCTCAAAAATGTGATCAAAAATGGAAAAGAGGTTTTGAATAGTGTGCTGTGACAGAATTGATTTTAACAAGAGATAGGTAAAAGTGATTTTGAAACTGGATAAAACAAATCAGATATTGGATAATGTTGCGTAGGTGGCTAATTCGGTTGCGCGCAATTCATAACCGATTAGTCCAGCATAGTTAATCAGAGACCTAGCTAGTCTCTACGGATCCGGTTATTTTGTGTGAAAGCCCGATCAGCTTTCCTAGACATTTTGTGTGATAGCCCGGCCAACTGTCCTAGATAATTTATGTGGAGGCCTGATCAGGCGTTCCTAGATAACATCCAATACAAATCTGACTGTAGTTTTTGTGGTTCTAGTAACAGAACAAAAGGTTTGGGTCCCCGTAATGGGACAAATGGTTTTATGGTTCCTGTAATGGAACGGAAAGTTTGGAAACGAAAATAACATGCTAAAATTGAACTCTGGTATTTATGCACAGCACACGACTGTTGATTTTGTTTTACAGAGCATGCTAGTTGGATATCCAGTTTATACATGTTTTACTCGCTTTCTAACAAGTTATGAATTCTATTCCTAAACTGTTTTATTGTAAATCGTTTAACTTGCTATTCATATAGTGGTACTGCTGAGCAATTGATTGCTCACCCTTGCAAAAATGTTTTATATATGTATTACAGATGCCTAGGAGATTCTTCCATGGTAGTCAGGGCAGAGTTTCAGTTCATTCCGTACCAAGTTCCTCTGAGGTAGTTGTGTGGGACCAAGGATGGTTTGTTGAGTTGCTGTATTAAGTTAGTTGCATTAAGATTGATTATAATAAGTTGGTTTTGTAGTAGTTGACTTAAGTCATACTTAAACCTAGAAAAGGTCTTGGTAAAGGGGTCGTGGTTATGTATAATTAGTAATTTGGATTATATTATGCTTATTATTATTATTATTGTTGGTGACGTCAACTCCTAATTCGGGGTTGAGACCGTCACATCAACCATTAAAAATTTTAAGGTAACTCTTTAGCAAGGGATTTACCAACTGTCTAATCCACTTTACATAATTGTTTCATATTCCAATTAGTCTTTTAAGGGCCTTAAACAAGGTCTCAAGTTATGCGAGGGGTAAGGGTTCGTTCGTGAAACACCGTTACTTAAAACGATCATTTCTCCTAAACCCTAAATCGGATCTAAGCGAACCACATATCAAAACAAAGCTTACGACACGATCTAGCTAAACATGGCAGTGGTGAATTTTCTCCAGTGAGTGTTCTGTTTCGAAAGTTAAGCACAAACAGTCCATAGGAAAATGGGCATTACGACGGCTATATTTACGTGATTTCCAAATTTTACCAATCCAAATCAATCCATTCCAACTATAATCCATCCACAACTTCAAGATCTTACTTAATAAATACTAACCCAAGCCCAAACTTTCAAGATCATCACTTATTTCAATCACTAATCATAGATCAATCAACAACATCACTTAAACAACCATAATTAACTACATATATACATGAATCATACTTTTCATTACTAACTTATCCATAGCACTCATCAAAACTACAAATCAAGGCTAAGTTTTTAGAGATTATACCTTCCTTGGAGTGTAAAAGTAGATACTAAGCCTTGTAGGATCCTTGTATAGCCTTACTTTAGCTTAAATCATCCAAGAAAACAAGATCAAGCAAATTAATTCTTGGAAAACACTATTCATCATCACTTTTGATGATTTCTTGGAAAATATTGGAATGTAATTAAATGCTTAAACTTCTAGGAAGTATATATCTATTCATCAAGAAACCATAAAAATTTCCGTGCAAAATAACATGGAGTGGAGCTTGAACTTTGTAAATTTCTTCCTTGTATTTTGAAGAAAAGCCGAGAGGAAGCTTAAAGAAATGGGAGAAATGTTTCTTGCTTTTTTGCTTTATTGAATGTGTGGTGAATTTAGGCCTTGGTTACTTTAACCTTGGCCTAATCAAGGTTAATTTTCTTGGCCACAAATTAATCAAGAAAAATATCTACTAATCTTGCTTACCTCATCATTCCTATGTCACCTTTTTGCCACTTGTCAAACTTTTATGGCTTGATGACATCATCTTGATCTAATCCTCTTGAATTATACTTAATTTCTTGGTTAATATCCCTGTTATTTGTCTAAGCTTGATCCTTGGCCGCTTATTTATTTTACGGTTTGCTTAACTCTCGTTCTCGTTTTTCGTTTGAGGGATTATATCCAGGATCTTATTACTTGGGCTTCCCTAAACCTTTTTTAATATATTATATTTCTTTGATGATCCTCTCTTATAATCCTTGAATTGAAATCCTTTTAATCATGTTACCCTATACTTAATTCTTTCGGTATTTGGTGGATTTTGAGGAAAAATCAATGTGTCCGAATATAAATTCTGACGACCTTTATATACACTTATTTACATTATGGAGTACTAATATGATCTCAGAATATCCATAAAAGAACCCCTATATAGGGTGGTCTGATAATTTTATTAATCAACAAAATCAGCACAATTTACTATACATCAGGATTACAAAATTTGGGGCTATTACACCACTTGACTTTGTTCTCCTCTTAGTAAGAACAACCACTTGAATAGCTTGAACGGATTTCCTTTTAGCACCTTTTCTTCAACCCTTACCACCTCTTTCTTAGCCTCTTCCTCTAGAGGTACTTTGATTTTGTAGTTGACTAAGAATTTACTCTTGCTGTTTGAGCATTTCATCTTGTGTCATATCAGGAAATTCATCTTCTAGGTGAGTGAGTTCTCTTCTCTCAAACATATACTCCACTCTATTGTCCTTGTGATTTAAAGTGATGCTTGCACCAGATGGAGTTATGAAAGTTTTATAGAATCTCTGTGCATCTTCAAGATTGTCAATTATCACCTCATCTCTGTCAAGATTAGCAGATCCTTACTGGTGCTTTACCATCAGGATTTGAGAGTGAGTTATTGTCTTTGTCTTGAAAGTTTTAGAACCATGTAGAGAGACATGAGTTGACTGAGTGGTTTAAGTTTAAGTTTGAACTCCAGTTCTAGTTTGAACTACCATAACATTAGAGGTCTTCTTTGCTTGCTTATCACCATCATTACTAGGATTGGCATTTTTCCTCAAAACTGATTTAAGTTGACATTTTGTCTTTGGCACTACTATCTCCCACTTTTTGGCATCTAGACTTTGTAAAAGAGAGAGAATAGCATCCAACTTAGAATTTGTAGCATTCTGACCAGCTTTAAGAGCTGTCAGTTTTTCTGTCATTTGCTCCTGTTTAGCTTCCATGCTAAACATCCTCTTAATCAAGCCATTGTGCTTGTTTGTACCTTTAATAGTCAAAGAAAGGTCAGCAAGCTCTTCTCTAAGATCAACATTGTCTTGCTTGAGTGTAGAGATAGAAGAATGCAGCCCTTTGACTAGTACTGTTATAACGACTCGTATATTTTCTATTATTTTAAAGTGTAATAGTTGAATAATTAATTAAATCAAATATGTGTATTGGTTTTGGCAGCAGTGTGTTGATTTTTATTATTTATATGTGATCTATTGGTATATAGCTTGGATTGTCTCTAAAAATTAGTTTTATAATTTTATAATTTCAATAATTATTTTTGGGATTTTATAAAATTGAGAAATCAATATTTTGTTAATTACTTATCCTTATATGATTTTCTGATTGTGTTTATTTGTAAAATCCGTATTTAAATCCAGAATTCTTCAAAAAAAACAAAACTTATATTTTATTAAGTTTATAATATTCTGAGAATTTTAAAATTATTTTGGAAATTTTTGGGATTAATTTCACCCGCGCGTTGTTTCGTTTAATTATTAAAAGCGGGTATAAATTGTGTTTTAAAAATTATTTTAAAATTTCGAAATTTATATTTTTATAAACTTTGAGATATTTGTAACATTTTAAGACTATTTTTGTAATTTTCCGTGATTGTTTTATGTGCACCTCGGTGCGTCTATTTGAGAAAGCTAGCTAGAAATTCGGACTATTCGAATATTAGGGGACACGTGTCAAAATTCTATAGAAAAATTTTGACACGTATCCACTCCAATTGATATGTGTTAGAAGGAGATTAAAAAGAAAATAATAATAATAATAACCAAACCCCCCACCCCCCTATGCTTGCCCTATTTTAGTGTCTCTTATTCTCTCATCTTGTTTTCTCTTTCTCCTCTATTCCTCTCCTCCTCTGTTCTCCATTTCGCCGCCGTATTCATTTCGGTTTCTTCTGTTTCTGGCTTAATTCTTCGGTGAGCCGCCGCTTGTTTATCTTGCTTGGCTGGGTCAATTTATGCTATTAATTCGTGTGTATGCATATAACTATATATAAATATATATGTGTACCTATGTGTGTGTAAGTGTGTGCGTGTGTGTTCTGCACAGTGGTGCATGTGTGTTGGTGCGGCTGTGCAGAGTGTTGTGCGGCTGTGCACTTTGTTGTTGGGTTGGTTTTGTGGGCTTGTTCCTTTCGGGCTTCACAATTGGGCCTTGTTGGGCCTTCTCTGTTGGGCCGAGTTGAGCAGTTGGACTTGGTTGTTAAATTTTAATTTTATTTCCTTTTTTTTTGCAGGAAATTGATGAATAATATTCGTGAAATGAAATTATAATTGTATGTGGAAAAATGATACTTTAATTGGTGAAATTTTTGTGTTGGAACCCGAATAATTGGGTGCCTCGAAAATTTTACCGCTGTCTGCGATGTATTTTTACGAGCGGACGGTGGACGATGATGATTTTTATCTAAGTCCTAGCTATTTAAAACAAATAAAAATGATTTATATAAATTACTTTCGAAACTAAATAAGTAATCATGTTACGAGTCGTATGGAATTGGGGATTGTGGATTGTTGTGTATATTGATGTCGATTGTAATCGACGGGTAGGCTTATAAAAAGAAAAGTTACTGCCAAAATTTTCTAAAAATTTAATTTAAATATGTGAAACGAACTATATATTACGAAACGTGTTACCCTTATTTGAATACAGTTTATGTGATTACGTGTATAATTATTATACGAGTCGGGTTATCGGATTGGGTTATTAGGGTTCGAAGATATCAAGCATGTCGGTATAACTGTGTTAGGTCACACACACTGTAGAAGGGGGTTGAATATAGTGTATAGCACAATTAAATCGAATTCAAAGAACACAAGTAACAGAAAACAAACTTTATTAAACTCTGTTACAATGTATAACTGTCCTCTCTCAGTGATGAACAAATATCACGAGAGCTGCTAGGGTTACAATTAATAATATTCTCGATAATAACAACACTTATAGTGTAAACCCTATATCTGTGTTTATATACTACACAGTTACAAGATAATCGCTAATTGATATGGAATATAATTCTGCTTCCTAAAATATATCAATCAGTTATCTTTTCTTCCAAGTATTCTATTCTTCATAGCATTCCTTCTTCATGCATATCTCTTCTTGCGTTTGTCTTGATCTTCTTTCCTTTCAATCAGCCGCCTTCCTTATCTGAAAGTTTCCTTTAAGTCCTGATATTATCTCCTGATAAATATCTCGTGAACCTTAAGTACTGATAACTTAAGTTCTGACTTCAGTATAAGTGCTGATTTCAGTTAAGTACTGATTTGTCCTGTTTAAGTAAGATCTGAAAACTAAACACAAATCATATTAGACATGACATTATCAAATATATCTAACAATCTCCCCCAACTTGTAAATTAGCATAATATACAAGTTTAACAGATATTTGATGATGTCAAAAACATTAAGTACAAATGCATGAGAATTTGACTAGATAACCATAACTTACAGTCCTTAAAGCTTTACCAACTTTAACTTTTGATAACAACTTCAGTCTGTATGCACATCAGAATTTGAGCAGTTGTAGATCTTGACTTGGATTCACTTTCTGATCTCTTCGATGTCAGGAGTTGTTCTGAGATAGTTCTTTAACAAACATCTCTCAGCATATCTGAGTTCATCAATCATCCTCCTTTTAGCATCTTTGAGTTCTGCAGTATCTTCACCAGTTTGGAAGATAGCATATCTGAGATCATTAATTTTTGCTTTTCTCAACTCGTGATCTAGTCTGATGACATAGGCTTTGTCAGACTCTAGATTGAATTCAAGTCCCTTAATACCAAGATATGTTCTGATCTTCGCAGTATTAGGCTTCATATCAACAATATCACCCTTGTGATCTCTGTACTTGGGACAATATGTGCTGTCAGACTTTACAGAATAGAGCCTTTTCTGTCTCTGAATTTGAGTCTTCAAATAATTTGCAGCACTTTCTGTTAATCCGTCCTTCACTTGAAGTAAGAATAAAACATGTTCTAGTTCCTCAAAATACTTCAGTGGTATAGCATTTTCCCTTATATGGTAAACCCTTCCATCTGTCATGAAATATAACAAGATGTGTTTTTTCAAGAAGGTATGGTAGACCATCTGTACGGATTCTAGTTGATTCAATCTTTCAGGAGTTGCTCCAATACCTGGTTCACTTAAGGAAGTTGGATCATTGGTTGTGTTCTGCGTTCTTCTTTCATCAGCACTACCCAATCCATATTTATCTCTTGCTTCCTTTCCAGTAACCACTCTTGCTTCAAAACCACTTGTTGCAGTCTTCAAAGGTTGAGTCTGTTTGGCTTTAGTGAATCCTGGTAGGAGTAACTTTGAGGATTTAACATGAGCAATGTCAGAGGTTTCCTTTGACTTATCTTCTGATATCAAGCCAACTTGAGCTATGTCAGAGGTTGCTTGCTTCATTGTTATATCAGAACTAACTATATCTTGACTCTAAACAACTTGAGCCATGTCAGAGGTTGTCTTAGAAATCTTCCTTGAAGTCAGAGTAAGATTAGCATCTTCATCAAAAATTTCTTTATCCATAGGAGGCACATAAACCTTTACAGGTTCACCAACTTTTTCTTTGCCCTTGGACCTTGGATCTATCTGCAATTGTGATTTGGCCATGATTTTCATAGGATTTGTCCTTTCTTTTATCACAATGCCTTTAGTCTTAGAAAGTTTCTTTTTAACAACAGAAGCTTCAGATTTGGAGTTGACCTTTTCTAACTTAAGTTTAGCTTCTTCTTCCATTAGACTCTCAAAGTCCATTCCTGGATTTTCTTTCAGAAATAACTGTCTTGAAATTTCTTCATCAAGTTCTAAAAATTCATCAGAACTTATCCTTTTACCAGTATCAGAAGTTATTCTTCTCCCAGTATCAGAACTTGTTCTATGACTTGTAGTTCCAGCTCTACTTGATGAGAGACCTCCACCTTGACCATGACCTCCACCCATTCCAGAGTTTCCCGGGTCATTACCATCATCCTTTTTCTTTAGTGTCTTATCAGGTTTGCATTTGGACTTAATTACTTTCTCCCCCTTTTTGGCATCAGCAGGTAAAAGAAGAGAGACAAGCAATTCCACTGAGGATTGGATTTCATTGAGTTGAGATTGCTGAGAAGCTTGTTGTTTCAAAATTTCATCAATCTGAGACTGTTGCTTCTCTTGGGTTTTCTCAATGTTGGTAATTTTGTCAAAGGAAGGTTTGAAAAAGTATTTATTTTCAAGTTTCATAGTCATTTCTTGCTTGAGTAAAGCTTCTTGAATTTTATGCACCTCGCCATGAGTTGTTGAGTGTTGACCTTGAAGGTGTCTAGTACTCAATGCAGTAACTCTCAGCTGTGTCTTGAAATCATCATTAACTAGCATCCCATCATTCTTTCAGTTGGAACAAAGGTAACTGTGTTCCACTCCTTAGTCCACTCCTGTCCTCTAGGAGTTTCACGCCAAGGTACTGGTGCTTCCCCTGTAACAAACTTTTTGACTATCTCAGCTTTTGAAGGAGCTTGTAGAGGTGCATGTCCAGAAGGACCAGTTGCATCAGCTTCTAAATTTGTAGCAGCATTACCAGTAGCATCAACATTTGTAGGATCAGAACTTACAGAGTCAAGAGCTTCAGTATCTTCTGATAAAAGAACAGTATGAGAAGCTATGGAGGCTTCAACATCATCCTCTAAGGGCTGATCTCCAACTAAGTTCTGATCAACATCCATATTCTGATGCTCACCTAAAATCTGATCTTCAGTATCTAGATGCAGAGAAGGTGTTGTAGGAAATTCTGGATTAAAATCAGCATCAAGAATTGGTGTTGTTGGTGGAGTGACTTGAGTTGGTGGAGCTTCTAGATACAAAACTTGAGGCACTTCCATGTTATGAATGTCAATTTCATCACTTGGCCCCTGAGTATCAGCATTTACTGGAGATACTGGAGGTGTAGGAATGTGAGTAGATTCTGGCTCATGTAGTGGTGAGTGATGAGTAGCATGAGGGTCTGAATCAGCACTAGGAGAATTGTGAGCTTCAACACGGTCTTGTGAGATTAGAGATTCCTGATCTCCTTCCTTAGCTGTTGCTTCCATTCTTTTACCAGAATCTTCAGGCCTTTTTGCCAATGTTTTGAATCTTTTAGCTTTTAAGGTTACTTTAGGAGCTGTATCATCCGAATTATGCTTTCTAAGCCTTTTTAGAGGCCTATAACTCCCAATATCAACATCCTTCTGAGAAGAGACCTTCTCAGCTTCTTGAATAATAGGTTCTGATACAGGAACCTGTTCCTCAGCATCTGATTCATCTCGCAAAATGAATCTCCTTCTCTTCTGTTGTGTCTGAGGTAATTTCTTAGTCCTCTTAGGTTTGGAAGATGAAGGCTGCACTGTAGGTTCCACTTACCAAGTACTCCCATTAATCAAGGTAGGTCAGTTTTATTTTAAAATTTAAAATTGTTCCCACTTAATAATTTTTTTTTATCACTGCGTGACCAATATTCTGTAAAAAAATATGACCAATGAGAGAATGACCATTAATAAACCAAGTAAACAAATACTTCCACGTCAGAATCAGAACTTGATTTGTATCAGAGCTAAAAAGGTCATCAGAATATGGTTAGTATCAGGATTTAAAATGTTATCAGAATATCAAACGACTCAGAGATAAAATCTTGCATAAATATAAAATTTCATTAATATATTGAGCAAATACATTTCATGAAATTTAAATTACAAGCTCAAAAGTACAAGATTGTCCTAAGCTACAATTATTTCTTCTTCCTACTCTCAACAAAAAGAATAGCGAGACGAATGATTCGCTCCTGCTATCGAAGAGCTTCCCTCTGTTCCTCTTCCAGACGCTCAAGATGGCGATGGTAGTCCATATAGAAGAACAAGAGGTCTGTGAGAACCTCTTGGGGAACTGAGTCCCAGACATCATCAGGAATGGCAGTGACATGCCATTCCTGCTGCCATTCAGGACACCTCAAATTTATAGTGAAAGTGTCATAGTTCAGAACTAAGTTAAAGTGAACCATGGTTGTGATGATTGAAAAAGAAATGAGTTTGAGAGAAAATGAGAGATGTGTTGGATGGAATGAGGTGTTGGTTTATATAGCCAATAGAATGCCAAGAGATGCAAGGAAAATTGAATGGTTATAGGTAGAAATAATTCTACCTCGTCTCCCTAGACTGATGAGAATAAAAACAGCCATTGGAAGTTTAAAACAGGATTTAATGCGCATACGAAACAAGTAAAAATTACTGTGCATAGACGTGTACTACTAACCCTAATTATGTTGACTGTTAATATCTCACCCAAACATATTCTGATTTTAAATAAGACCGTTTTATATTTTAACCACAAATAAGTCAAGTAAAGAATCAAAGTTTAATATCAGAACTTAGACTTATATCAGAACTTAACAGTCATCAGAACATGATTTCTTAACTCGAAAAGTGAATGCCTATTTCTGTAATTCTTCACACAAATTCTGATTTCATTTCTTCAGAACTTAATCATCAGAACTTCCATCAGAACTTGTCCTCAGAATTTATGCAACTGACACTTAAACGTTCATCTAAAACAACATTTATAACCACAGTAATTTTCATCATTCATATGGAGTGTATGTGTGTGCAGTAAGCTAAATATCAGATAAAGATTAAAGTCTGATTCACTTCAGTACATCTTAGAAATAAGGCATAAATAAGAACTTTGCTCAAAATCTGTCATGATTCTGAAGTCTACTTTAGAATGAGTTCATGCATGAGTCCAACTAAACTGTTTTGTGCTCATTTTATGCATCTTTTGAAATTCCATTTTACAGTGGCTTCTCAGTGTAAGTGAGTCATGACTGCGTATCATAATTTATGCTATTATTAGAGTATTTCTCCAGTAATCATAGAGTGTGAAAAGTCACCAAGAAAAATATTTATTTTTTCTTTTCTGATGCATATTACTTAATACCAGTAATGCACTTAGGTCTTCCCTTCCACAGTTTTTACTCTAGATCTCAAAGGAGTACCTGATTTTTATTTCTTTTTCTTTTCCTTTTCTTTTGATAAGTGAGACTTATCCGCACTTAGTACATTCACCAGATTTACTAACATCAGAACTTAACAGATAAGAAGCATTATTCTAGTTTTTGACTTAGTAATAAGATAGACAAAGTAAACTTAACTAAGCTCAATACCAGAATTTGCTTGTGTCAACAGATTTCCACATAAACAATTACTTCAAACATGGGATTTGTTAGTATATTAATGACTACTAGGTCAGCATCTAGCATATTTATCCTCATTGGATTGAATAATCACAGAAACATTCATATCACTATCAGAGTTTAAAAATTCACATCAGACAACAATCAGTACTTAAGTAATTTTCAATTATGCACAGAATACACAAAGATAGTAATATCTGTAAATACTGATCATAAAATCTGATGCATCAGAACAAAAACTAAGCAGATTTAGAGAAAGAACCTGAAACCATGCCAAGTTCATTTACCAATCATGTAAAAGTAGCTTCACACAGTGGTTTTGTGAAGATATCTGCTAGTTGTTGATCTGTGGGAATAAAGTGCAATTCCACTGTACCTTCATCCACATGTTCCCTTATGAAGTGGTACCTAATGTTGATGTGCTTTGTCATTGAGTGTTGAACTGGATTACCTGTCATAGCAATAACACTTTGATTATCACAGTAAATAGGGATTTTAAAAAATGTTAACCCATAATCCAGTAACTGATTCTTCATCCAAAGAATCTGTGCACAACAGCTTCCTGCAGCAATGTACTCTGCTTCTACAGTTGATGTGCAAATTGACTTTTGTTTCTTGCTAAACCAAGAAACCAATCTGCCTCCAAGAAATTGGCAGCTACCACTTGTGCTTTTCCTGTCAATTTTGCAACCTGCAAAATCTGCATCTGAGTAACCTATTAGTTTAAAGACTGATTCTCTGGGATACCACAATCCCAGATCAGCTGTTCTCTTAGGATACTTGTAAATTCTTTTCACAGCTGTTAAGTGAGGTTCTCTTGGATCTGCTTGAAATCTTGCACAAAGACAGGTAGCATACATGATATCAGGTCTACTAGAAGTTAGATAGAGTAGTGAGCCAATCATACCTCTGTAATTAGTAATATCTACTGATTTACCAGTATCCTTATCCAATTTTGTTGCAGTGGCCATGGGAGAGTGGCTATGGGAGTGGATGCACTTGAACAATCTTGCATTCCAAATTTCTTCAGCAAATTTCTGGTGTACTTGGTTTGACAAATAAAAGTGCCTTCTTCATTCTGCTTGACTTGAAGGCCTGGAAAATAGCTAAGTTCCCCCATCATACTCATTTGATATCTTAACTGCATCAGTTTGGCAAACTTCTTGCAAAGTCTGTCATTTGTAGAACCAAAAATGCTATCATCAACATATATCTGTACCAAAAGTAAGTCCTTTCCATGGTTGAGGTAAAACAGAGTTTTGTCAATAGTTCCTCTATTAAATCCACTTTCCAGAAGAAACTGAGCTAAGGTCTCATACCATGCTCTTGGAGCTTGCTTAAGGCCATAAAGTGCTTTATTAAGCCTGTAGACATGATTTGGAAATTTGGAATCTACAAAGCCTGTAGGTTGTTCAACATATACTTCCTCTTCCAATTCTCCATTGAGAAAAGCACTTTTCACATCCATTTGAAAGACAGTAAACTTTTTTTGAGCAGCATAAGCCAAAAATATCCTTATGGCTTCCAATCTAGCAACTGGTGCAAATGTTTCATCATAATCAATTCTCTCATGTTGGGAATATCCTTTTGCAACCAACCTTGCTTTATTCCTTGTAATTATGCCATCACTATTAGTTTTGTTTCTGAACACCCACTTTGTACCAACAACAGATCTGTTCTTTGGTCTTGGCACTAGGGTCCAGACTTTGTTTCTTTCAAATTCATTTAACTCTTCCTGCATTGCTTGCATCCAATCAGCATCTTGAAGAGCTTCTTCCACTTTTTTGGTTCAGTCTGAGAAAGAAAAGAATTATAGAGACATTCACTTGAAGTAGCTGTTCTATTTCTGACACCTGCATCAGGATTTCCAATAATTAAGTCAGGTGTATGTGATTTAGTCCACTTCCTTGCAGATGGAAGGTTTTCTCTAGAACTGGATGCTCCCCTATGATCCATGCTATCTTCATCAACATTTTCTGATGCTCCCCCTGAAACTATGCTCTCTGAGATGGATCCTTCAGAAATTAAGTTTTCAGAATTATCTAAACTTGACTTATCAGAACTTGATGAATCAGAACTTGAAGAGCTAGTTGTATATTCTGATGCTTCTTGAGATGTGGTTGTATCTTCAGTATGCCCCCCTTGCACAGGTGCATCTTCCTTTGGTGTAGTCACCACAGTTTCAATAACATCATAGTTCAATCCATCAGAGTTTGCAGTATCAGGATTTAGACTGTCAAAATTTTCAGTATCAGAATTTAAGTCTTCATTTTCAAATCTCAGCTGATCATGATCATTGAAATCTTCAAGTCCAGTAATCTTCTTATCATCAAAGGAGACATTGATAGATTCCATGACAACCCTTGTTCTTAAATTATAGACTCTGACGGCTTTTGTGGAAAGTGGATATCCAACAAAAATTCCTTCATCAGCTTTTAAATCAAATTTGGATAGCTATTCAGGGTGAGTCTTAAGAACAAAACACTTACATCCAAATACATAAAAATACTTCAGATTTGGCTTCTTTTTCTTCACCATCTCATATGGTGTCTTTCCATGTTTGTTAATGAGTGTTGCATTCTAAGTAAAACAAGCAGTCTGCACATCTTCAGCCCAAAAATAGGTTGGTAGCTTTGCTTCATCAAGCATAGTTCGTGTAGCTTCAATAAGAGTTCTATTCTTTCTTTCAAAACCTCCATTTTGCTGTGGAGTTCCAGGAGCAGAAAATTCCTGCTGTATTCCATGGTCTTTGCAGAACTCTTCCATGATCAAATTCTTGAACTCAGTGCCATTATCACTTCTTATGATCTTCACAGAATCTTTGACCAATTTATCCAGTTACTTGACATGATCAATCAAGATAGATGCAGTTTCACTTTTTGTGTGCAAGAAATACACCCATGTGTATCTGGTGAACTCATCCACTATGATCATAGCATATTTCTTCTTTGCAATAGACATGACATTCACTGGACCAAATGGATCTACATGTAGTAGGTGATAAGGCTCAAGAATTGATGATTCAGTCTTGCTCTTAAATAAAGATTTTCTTTGTTTTACCTTCTGACATGAATCACAAAGGCCATCAGGAGCAAACACTGATTCTGGCAGTCCTCTCACAAGATCTTTCTTGACTAATTCATTTATATTGTTGAAATTTAAATGAGAGAGTTTCTTGTGCCAATTCCAGCCAGATTGCCGAACCATCAGTACTTGTTAAAAGCTTGGCTTCATAAATGTTACCATGCCTGTATCCTTTCAGAACAACTTTGCCTGTAGATTTGCTTACAACTTCACAGTGTTCTTCAAATAAATCCACATGATAACCTCTGTCACATATTTGACTAACACTCAGCAGATTGTGTTTAAGTCCTGAGACCAGAGCTACATCTTTAATGATGACATTCCCAATATTGATATTGCCATATCCCGGTGTTTTTCCAATATTTCCATCTCCATAAGAAACACTTGGGCCAGCTTTCTCCACAAAGTCTAATAGCAGGGCTTTATTTCCAGTCATATGTCCTGAACATCCACTGTCCAGAACTAGGATGTTTTTCCTGTTGCCCTGCAATCACAAAGACCACTAATGATTAGTTTTAAGGACCCAAACTTGCTTGGATCCTTTGGCCTTATTAAGTTTGTTAACATTTGCAGAGGATTTAGCATCAGAGTTTATGTTAACATTTTTCTTATCATCATTTACACTATCAGACTTTGTATCAGAACTTACACTAGAAGGAACAATGCTAACTTTCTTTAAAAAATGTTTTATTTGATAATAATCATAGTACAAACTATGATATTCCTTACAAGTATAAATGGAATGCTATAAACTACCACAATGAAAACAAGTATTTTGTGGCCTATATCTAACAAACTGACTCTTAACTCCTGACTTTGAAGGTAAGGAGTTTATGTTCTTATTTTTCTGCAAAAAGAAGCCAAATGGTTAGAACTTCCACAGTTATGACATGTTTTTCCAGGAGCATTAGGAACAGGCTTATAATCATTGCTTTTATTCACACCTTCCTTTCCATTCCTATTTTTCCTAGGTGACTTTACCTTGTTTACATTCTTAACATCTTTCAGCTTATGTTGAAGCTTCTTTTTTGTCATTAAGCCTATGTTTACTTCAGTTGTCTTTTCCTGTTTTAGTTTGTCAGAAGTTAATTCCTCTTTAACTTCTGATTTCTCATTATCAGACATTGTAGCTACAAACTGAACAGGTTTTAACTTTGGCTTTTGTTTAACAACTATAGGCTTAATTTCTATAGTTCCTTTATCATTCTTATCATCTCCATAACCTAAGCCCTCTTTCCAGTTTCCACTACTTAACAAATTCTGAGTTTTTCTGCCAGAGTTAGTGCAAGTCCTGATAATCTCTCTTTCTTTTTCTAACTCAGTTTTTAGAGATTCATTCATTTTAAGTACTTCATCCCTAACATAGAAAGCATCATCTCTATCTTTCTGAGTTTCATGGAACATGACTAACTCTTTTTCTAAATAATCATTCCTCTTTTTACAGGCAAGATTTTCAGAATTTTAATTTCACATGTTAAAGTTTGATCTCTATAACTAATGACCATGGTTTTAAGATATCTTCTCAACTCATTAATATCATCAGTATGAAAGGCATAAGTAGTTTGAGGCACCTTTAACTCGGCAGCTTTAGAACTGCTATCAGCATTTGCCATCAAGGCATAGTTCACCTCACTTTCAGAATCTGAAGTGTTTGTCCAACTTTTCTTCTTTGTGACAAGAGCCTTGCCTTTGTCACTCTTCACTTTCTTGCAATCAGGAGATATATGGTCTTTCTCACCACAGTTGTAGCATTTGACATTTGTGTAATCTCCTCAATCAGACTTCCCTCCTTTGCCTTCAGATTTTCTGAAACTCTTCTTATCAGAACTTGCACCTTTCCTGGAAAATTTCTTTCCCTTCCTAAACTTTCTGTATGCAATCCTTGTGATTCCTTTCACCATAAGAGCACACAGCTTCATCATCTCTTCATCAGCATCCATCTCAGGCAAGCTTTTAGTTTCTGAGTCATCATCACTATCAGAACTTGATGACTCAGAATCAGACTTTGTGATGAGCGCTTTTCCCTTGCCTTTCCTTGAGGTAGTTGCCTTGGGGGATTCTTCTCAGCCTTAAGAGCAACTGTCCTTGACTTTCCTCCTTTACTCTTGCTTCTTTTTTCCATCTCAAGTTCATTAGTCTTGAGCTTCCCATAAATTTCATCAAGAGTTGTTTCTTCAAGATTATAGTTGTCTCTTATAATTATGGCCTTTAAATCCCAACTTTCAGGAAGAGCTAACAGGAATTTAAGATTTGAATCTTCAAGATCATACTCCTTATCAACTAGTGACAAATCATTCAAGAGTTTGACAAATCTGTCATATAGATCAGTCAATGACTCATTAGACTTTGAGTCAAAGTGTTCATACTCTTGAGTGAGTATTGTCTTCCTGTTCTTCTTAATCAAATCAGTTCCCTGGAACCTTGTCTCCAAGGCATCCCATATCTCCTTTGTAGTCTTACAGTTAATTACCCTGTTAGACATTACATTATCAATGGCACTATGCAGCAAATGTCGTACCTTAGCATCCTTAGCAATTGATGTGATATCTTCAGCAGTGTAATCACTCTTCTCCTTTGGTATAGACTTTGATGCTTCACCTGCAACTACAACAGTGAGTTTTGTTGGCTTGTGAGGTCCTTCATTGATTCTGTCAAGATATTCTGGATCTGTAGCTTCCAGAAACATAGTCATCCTCACCTTCCATATGGGATATTCAGATGGTTTCAGTACGAGAACTCTAATAGCCTCATATCGACAATGGATTTGAGTTTTTGGGGGTTCTTCAGTTTTGGTGGGCTTGGTTGGGGTTTCTGCTTCAGACATGATTATTTTTGGATCTTAAACTATTTGTGTATTAACAGATAGGCTCTGATACCACTTGTTAGGTCACACACACACTGTAGAAGGGGGTTGAATACAGTGTATAGCACAATCAAATCGAATTCAAAGAACACAAGTAACAGAAAACAAACTTTATTAAACTCTGTTACAATATAGAACTGTCCTCTCTCAGTGATGAACAAATATCACGAGAGATGCTAGGGTTACAATTAATAATATTCTCAATAATAACAACACTTATAGAGTAAACCCTATGTCTGTGTTTATATACTACACAGTTACAAGATAATCGCTAATTGATATGGAATATAATTATGCTTCCTAAAATATATCAATCAGTTATCTTTTCTTCCAAGTATTCTATTCTTCATATAATTCCTTCTTCATGCATATCTCTTCTTGCGTTTGTCTTGATCTTCTTTCCTTTCAATCAGCCGCCTTCCTTATCTGAAAGTTTCCTTTAAGTCCTGATATTATCTCCTGATAAATATCTCCTGAACCTTAAGTACTGATAACTTAAATTCTGACTTCAGTATAAGTGTTGATTTCAGTTAAGTACTGATTTGTCCTATTTAAGTAAGATCTGAAAACTAAACACAAATCATATTAGACATGACATTATCAAATATATCTAACAAACTGATTAGGGTATTCTGTTATTGTAGATCCCAGTCGAGTATCACCAGGATCGAAGTTAGCGTAAAAGCTACTTAGGGTTTCCGAAAGCGTTGCAAGGCAAGTACCCTGACCATTCTTTTATGGTTCAATATATATATGAATAGATAATGTTTTAATCTTATAATAGAACATAATCATTTTAAGTTACGTATCCCCGGTAGTTATAAATCACTATTTTAAACCTATTTTGGGGAAAAGTAACTTTGAAAAAGGGTACCTATCTAGAATGAAAATGATTTATTAACTAGTTTTACGTGTGCTATTAGAATGAATGGTTTTAAAATGAGGTAGGTATAAGTGTTTTGAAAAATGGATAAAACGATCAGATATGGGATACATAGGGGCCAGAGTAGGCCTATTGAGGTGGCATAAGAGGCTAATTCAGTTGCGTGCATTATATAACTGATTAGTCCAGTAGACCAGAGACCTAGCTAGTCTCTGAGTTCCGGAACATGTAAATGGGATGGCAGTTGGAGCCATCTGGTGTTGATAGCCTGATCAGCTGTCTTCACATATCCATTACGTATCTGATTTGGCTTTGATTCCCGTAAGGGTATAGGTAATTGATACAGTGGATTTATAAAATTGAATAACATGTTAAAATTGGACTCTGGTACTTACACAACATACTACTACGCTTGTTTTATTAAAAGCATGCTAGTCACTGATATCCAATTATCTTAGCTTTTCTTTATATAATGTTGTTTAAATGATTTACGGATTTCAGATTTCATGTTGATTACAGTTCTGTTCCTATCATTGTTTACATTACTGTTTTTATCTTGTTATTCATATGTTGGTACTGCTGAGCGATTATGCTCACCCTTGCAACCTGTTATATATATATATCACAGATGCCTAGAAGACCAATCAGACCTTGGCAGAATCGTGTCTCTGCCCCTTCTGGACCCGACTCCTCAGAGGTAGTTAATATCAAACCACGTGCAGTCTGATGAGTTGCTGAATAAGTTAGTTTGTGTCATACTTTTAAATAAATGGTTTGTAATAATGTGTAGCTTGGATCATACTTGAACTTGGATCGGATCTTGGTCAAGGTCGAGTTAGTATATATTAATAATAAAATTATTGTTTATATTCCTGTTAGCTATGTTTGGTGATGTCAACTCCTGGCCCCGGGGTTGAGGCCATCACAACTGTAGTGGCTTTGATAGAGTTCTTCATATCATGATGTAAGACCAAGGTAATAGCATGATCATCTAGTGTCTCTGCACCTTCCAATGAAATCTTATATAATGTCCTCCAAACCCGGGGTATTAGTCTGGGGTTTACTAGCTAATCTCCAAACCTGCACAACCTGTATAATAATTAAACAGATATATATCTAACCCCTTTATTACTCTCTAGGATCTTTTTAGGTTGAAGTATAAAAACAAGAACCACATTCTACTTTTATTACAATCCAATTTAAAATCTCACACAAAACTCTCTTTATTACAAGCCATTGTCTAACAAGTTTTAACTACATATTTTCTTTATTCAAACACACTTATTAACTATCTACACTACACCTGCTCAGGAAACTCAAAGCCTTTTTCCTGGATCGAGATCAACACCTTTGGTATGAGAGGGTCCCGCAGCTTGAATCATTTCATTACCACTCGAGTCCTGATAAGTTTCATTTTCCTTCTTAACTGAAAACAATAAGGGGAATAACAACAAAAAAGGGTGAGCCATAAGTTGCTCAACAAGTCCTCAATATATAAGCAGTGTTATAATAAACTAAATGAACCGGTAATTTGGTTACATCTGCAAAGATATAACCTCGCGAGAAAAGAACGAAGGCCACTATCGGCGAATATCAAACGAATTAAATTGGACACAAGTTCGCACCTATATCCCGCTGATCAGCCAGGATACAGTGCAGATCCATACCTCAATGTACAGATCCATTCGGGTACCCAGGCTCTACGGCCCAACACAAGGATCTGGTTAATTTCCGATCCTTAGGAATTAGTGTATACCTGATCCCAATCGTCACCATCCAGTCCAAAGAGGAACAACTGGAATAATCGGTATGCTTTTGATATATCCCAACACCAGAATATATCAAGATATATGTATATTTATCTATAACTATTGGAATATGAGTAAAAGATTCAACGAATTAGGAGAAATCAGGAATCGAAATGATATAAGAACAAAGAAGTAATAATTGAGTGTCAGTGTTCATGAACAGGAATTATAAGTGTGCAATTGCGATAAGAATCTAAAGTAATTCACTATTCTGAAATTAGAGTAGGGGAAAAACTTGCTTTTCACGCGATCTACTCCGAATGTATCACCTTCCTCTATCACCGGCTCGATCTTCCTTGTTGGCTTCGCTTCTATCAAAGAAATAGACTTATTTAGTCATCTCACATATCAATCGCGTCTCAAACCGACTTCACATAGCTCTTATCATCTACTCATCCGCGTATTATTGACTCATATAATAATTATTAGAAAATAAGACTCGATTAACCACATAATTCACATAGCACATAAGTCACATAGTCATTCTAGGTTTTAAAATAATTTTTAGAATCGAAATCGACTCGTTATTCGCTTAACGGAACAATATCTGGCTCGTTTCCTCTTTTTCGGGATTTATTGAACTCATCTTTATACGTAATAAGGCTTATAAGTAAATAAACATCGAAAGTTGACTTACTTCTAAAAGGAATTAGGATTTAAAACTATTTTAACGAAAACAGATCATTTTTCTAAGTCGAAGGGCTTTCGTTTTGCTTAAATCGGATAAACGGTTCAATTATTATTCAATAAATACAGATAAATCAATTAATTATTCAATATAAGTAAAATTATTGAACCCTAAAAATATTTTTAAATAATTATTTGGGAAAATCAGATTTAAAAATGATTTTCCATAATTTTTGGAACTAAAATTAATTTATTATAATTTATTGAAAATTATTTGATAAATTATTAAAGTAATTAATCATTTTTAAATAATTATTTAATAAATAATAAATATTTAAAGAAATAAATAATTCTGATTTTTAGAAAATATTTGAGAATTATTTATAATATAAATCAATTAATTAAATATTTAATTAATCAATTTATAAAATAAATAAAAACTGATTTTATAATTAATAAAAATAAAAAGTAAAAATAATTCCCAGAAACACTTGTCAGAAATCAATCTCTGACAAAAACGGATCAAAACCGGGTTCTGGAAACGGGTCAAACGGGTCAAAATCCGGGTCGTGAAGAACACGCTGGATTTTGCCCAGAATCCGGCCACCGGAGCAACCTCCGACTAGCCGTTTTTCAGGCCAAAAACAACACGTTTGGTGTGTTTTTCACATGGTTTTAATTCTAATCACCTACAACAGTCCATCTCTGGCCAAAACGAACCATAAACATCCCGTAATCTTCATCTCCGGCAAAATCGATCAAAACTCCGGCCAACTATCAAAATTACTCATATGTACATTCTATAGTTCAAATCAAAGCTTATGAACTCTACAATCAAAACCCTAATATCTCAAAAACCAAATATTCACCAAAATCAAAAACATATAAATCAAAAACTGGGTATAAACCCTAATAATCGAATTCGATCATACAAGAATCGTGTGTTCATTTAATTTCCATGAATAGATTTTAAACATCACAGAGAAGCTCTATCAGTCATCAAATCATCCTAATAACCCTAGAATCAAAAAGATCCAAATCGAACATAAAACCTAGAAATTGAAAATCAAAATATACGAATTAAAACATGAAATTGATATCAAAAACAGAAAGAACAGATCAAAACCTTTGATTTGAGTACTTGAATCACTCGATTTGGTGCAAAAATCGGCTCAAAATCATGGTTTGATTCTTCAACCCGAACCCGAAAATCTGACCCGAATTTTAGAGAATTTGTGTATTTTTCTGATTTTTGATAATTAATTAATAATAATTAAATAAAATTAAACTATTTATAGTAAGTAAAATAATACTTCTAATTAAAATTAAGACCCTAATTATACATCTATTAAAATTAATTGGCCCATAATTTTATAATTTTTGAGTATTAATTTTTAATTTTTAAATATTTAATATATACAATATATATGCCAAAAATTTCCAAAAATTGTGAATAATTAAAAAATGCAAAGAAATGGTAAATTTGAAAGTCCTATAATTTTATAAAATTAAAAATGTGATTTTTGTAGGGTTTTTAACACCCAAGGGGGCCCGGAAAAGTCATTTTTCGCGAAACAAGAAAATTTATAAAATATCTAGATGTTCAGAATAACGCGATGGTACGAGCCGTTCTCAGAAGAATAAGGCCAATTAGTTTATTTGAAATATTAGCTATTAAAACATAGTTCGAGTCGTATGACTTTTGATACGAGGGCTTTAAATATGAAATAAAATATCTGATAAATACCTAGAAAATACCCTGACGATACAGAATACACGTAACACATAACAGTTAGGGTTTTATAGCTAAGTACACATAAATGACAAGATAAATCACATAATTAATCTTTATTACGATATAATACAAGCGTGATTTCCCAGTCGTTACATCTTCTCACTTGTTAATCTCCGTGAATGATTACATTCATGATTTCTTTGAGCATTAAGAACACAAGCACGATCAGATGATGACCCAAAAGTAGACAGTTTAGATGCTTCCAATCCAGCTTTTAGAGCAACATCATCAGGATTGTCATCATCATCGGAATCACCAAACTCATCAGCATCATCAGAAAATTTCTTAGGAACATCAGGAATAGAGTCAGGAACTTTGCCTTGAAGCTTTTAATCAGGATTTGACTTAGAAGGTTTAAGAATCCGAGAAATTACGACTATTTTATGTTATAGTATATAAAGTATTATGTGTTCTATTACAAAGTGAGTTATTTTTGGGTCATAAATTTGACCTGTTGTGTGTTTTATATGTTCAGTGTGATTCGAGATATTTTTCGGTTATTTTATTATCTGTTAATTGAATTTATATTGAGTATTATGCTATCAAAATTAATATTTTACCATATTGATATTCGGTACATCCAATTAATTTAGAAATTATTTTATTTTGTGAAAATTGATATTTCCGGGCCCCTACCGGTACTCCAAAACCCACAAAAATTTATTTTTTTATAAAATCATGGGACTTTCAAATATTCAATATTCTTGCATTTTTGAATTATTCATAATTTTGGGGGATTTTGACATAATTTTTACATTTATTTAATTAAAAATTATTCCCCGTTAATTATTATTCTTGGGCTAATTATTTTTATTAAATGATATAATAGGCCCTAAATAATTTTGGGGGTTTTATATTTTAGTTATAAAAAGATATTAATATTATTTATATAAAAATTAGAAAAAAATTAAAAAAATTTAGAAATTCTCTAAAATTAGGGTTAGGGTTTCAAGAATAGTTCATAAGATCAAAGCATGATTTTGAGGTGATCTGGAAAGCAAAGAATGTCATATTTGTAACCAAATTGAAGCCGATGAAAAGCTCTATCAGATTATAGCATCCAATCACACCTCAAATTAGTAAATTTTTAAATTCGATTTTAGGGTTTATATTCAAGAATTGTGACTTTCATTTTTGAGGGATTTTGAATGATTCTGATGGCATGAATAGCTTTTCCATGTTCAGGGGAATCGATTCATATATAAAAATTGATTGTTTCTTTACGAGAGAGTATAACCCGAGTTCTTGATTATTATTTTTTTATTATTAAATTCCTGGTTATACATGATATGATTGTTAATTTAAATGATATAAACTGATTATAGAGGTAATTAGCTTTGATTTAAGATATTAACCTGCAAGTTTGGTCAAAGATTCTGGTAATTCGAGTTTTGCCATTTTTTTCACCGAATTTGTTTGATTCTCGTCGGAATCTATGAACACATGATTGATTGCTCTTGCTGTTGGTTTTCCTGTGTTGGTGGATCGATTTGAAACAGAATCGATATAAAAAACTAGACGAAATGGTTCAGTTTTGGTCCGTATCGTGGGCAGCCGGAAGTGGAAGGACGCCAACCGGTTTTTGGACTTTTTCATATTCCGGCTGCTGTTCTTCAGCCTTCCGGCGAGGTTGACTGGTCAACCGCCATTTGATCTTCTTGACATCAAAGTTATTTCAGAAAAATGTTTTTGAGATTTTGTTTTTAAAAATTAATTTAAAATTTAGATTTTATTTCCAAAATTTATTTTAATTCAAAATTTAATTCAGTTTATTATTTTAAATAATTAACTGAAATATTTTGATTGCAAACAAAATTATTTCCTTTTATTTTTTTCAAAATCCAAATTTGATGTAATTATTTAATCATTTAATCAATTATTTTTTTCTATAAATAGTGAAATAATTGTAATTATTTATAATTAATCCAAATAAAGATTTAAAAATTATTTTGGGCTTTTAAAAATATAGAGAGGTATTAAATATTCAATTATTATTGTTATTATTATTAATTAATTTATTCTTATTTTATTTGTAATAAATAGACTGTTCGTTCGTTTAATACAAAACGAACGCGTTTAGACTCAGAGAAATACTCTGCTTCTACTAAAAATACTTTCGAGACACAAATCCTTTTGTTTCGAAAGGTCACTTGATTTTGTAAACGTTTCTGAGTCACGTAATTATCGAAAATTCGTATTTCGACTCGATTTCAATTTTAAACATATCGAATCAAATGTTTTGACGAACTGAATCACATGTTACATATAGTATCTTTTATGATAGATACATATAGTTGAAGACGTTCAAGGTGAAATAGAGAGATTAAAAGTAAAGCCTATTTATGCGTGATACATGAGACAAATAGATACAGAGATGAGGTGAACTTAGAATGATGATTGACAAGTAAAGATCAAATAGTTGTTGACAGGAATACATATATAGAGTTGAGTGATATAAAGATCAGAAAGTTGATCAACTGAGGCAAATATTTTGTCCCTATTCTAAATTTAGAATAGTTAAATGTTTTACTTTTTACTGCAATAAATATTGATTATGCAAGTATCTTTTATTCTTGTTCTTTGATTATGACTTATGATCTCTTGAGAAAATACCTATTGTGTTGGGTTATTTGTGAACCCCGAATCATAATATTTTAACCAAAATGGTTTATCATCAAAATACTCTATGGACTGGATGGTTAAAAAAAGGACCAGGGATGGACTGAACCCTATAATTTATTAGGCCAAAGTGTGCCTTGGTACCTGATATGTGATAAGTGGCATTTTATACCACTTAGAACGTCTTAAAATGGCTTAAATTGGTGTCTTGAAATCAAGTATTTTGTGTATTTGATGCGTTTTTCTAGTGTTTATGCATTTCAGGGTATTAGTTGCATTTCGGGGGAGGAATCATCAAGAATAAGCCTTGGCATGTGTTCACCATTGCGAGAGGAAGGAATGGGCATATTACGGCGAAGAAACGGAGCAAGCTTGGAATTTTTCCAGTAGGGTCCTGCGCGCCCACGCAGCAATGCTGAGCGGTCGCGCAGCAGCCTGCGCGCCCGCGCAGCAGCCTGCGCGCCCGCACAGATATGCTGAGCGGCCGCGCAGGGTCGGGAAAAAATACAAATTATTTTAGACTTCTACTTCTGTTTGGCTTCCAACTTCTATGTAATCTGAGTTTTATGGGACTATTATATAGGTAGATTTGAGACGTTTTCACAGAGAGTATTAAGGAGATTATGTTTTAGATTGTGTTTTATGCAAGAAGCAAAGGAGATAAGGAAGAAGACCGATTTAGCACACCGCAACGAAGAGGAAGCATATATTCTTGTGATTCTTGTTTCGTTGTAACGTTGGATGCTAGTTTTCTTGCTTTGACTTATTTACTCTTGTGACGTACTCTGTTTTAATATAATTAGTGTAGTTATTATTTTCTTGTGTTGTTTGTCATGATTTCATATGAACCCATGATGGCGATAAGTTCTATTATGGGCTAATCGTGATCATGGGGTTACAACGGATTTATTATGGAATTCTTTAGTTAATTGTTTAATACTTTAGTGTGTGATGATTGCATGATATCTAGTATTAGTTGTGCGTATTCGTCTTATGTGCGTCGCGAACATATAAGATAGGGTGTTAATCTCTTGTGAAGCGACGGTGGATCTTGAGATGTAGAACTTGCCATGCTAGCATAGGTTCATGTACGTTGAGCATGATTAGTGGGTAACTCTAACAGTTTTATTTGCCCTATGTAATCAAAAGAAATAAATTGTGCTTAAATCGTTGTGTTGTCAATTTTTGTAGACATATAGGAACTCAACATAATTGATGACTATTCAACTTCTATCTTAATTGTGGATGTTTGGTAGAATGGTATTAGTACAATGAAAGTTGGCTTTTATCAGTTTCGTGTTATTCGATTAATATCATCATTGTCACATGCTAAAGGTAATAACAATGGCTATAGAAGGAAGTAATAATGAAGTTGTGATCTCATGAGTGTTTTATTATTGATAATTTGAAGTGTTAGTTAAGTGGTTAATTAAGTAGTTAATTATAGTTAATATTTGATCAACAATTTTAAGTGTTATTATCTTAACATTGAGAAGTAATCATACATTGGTGAGTGAGTTTAATTAGACAATAAATTAGTCTGAGTCTCTGAGGGAACGAACTAGAAAGTATTCTATATTACTTGCGAACGCGTATACTTGCGTGAATATTAGCACGTGTTTTCGCCCTAACAAGTTTTTGGCGCCACTGCTGGGGACTCGGCGTATTTGTTTAGTTTATGTGCTTACCATCATTGGTCATTAGGACTCAGTGATTAGGACGTAGTAGTTACTTACTCTTTTCGGTTGTGTTTCAGGTACTTTAGCAAGCGTTTATGCAAACTCGTTCTCATGCTCGCAAGAGGACTTTAGATACAGCTAAGGAGACAGACGAAGTTCTTGATATTCCGGAGAAGTTAGATTTTGAGGATTCGGATTCAGGAACTGAGCAGAAAGAACTAGTAAACATGGGAGATCGTATTGTTCAAGCTGATCCAGCTCTTATGGATTTTTCTCGGCCTAAAATTGATGACATTCAGTCAAGCATCCTTCATCCGGCTATTCAAGCTAACACCTTTGAAATCAAGCCGGGCACTATTCAGATGGTGCAGAATTCTGTTTCTTTTGGAGGAGCGGCAACTGAAGACCCCAACATGCACATAAGAAATTTTGTCGAGATCTGCAGCACTTTTAAGTATAATGGCGTGACTGATGAGGCTATCAAGTTGAGGCTTTTCCCATTCTCACTGAGGGATAAGGCTAAAGACTGGTTACATTCTGAACCAGCTGGGTCCATCACTACGTGGCAAGATCTTGCGCAAAAGTTTCTGGTGAAGTTTTATCCAATGGCAAAGACTGCTGCTATGAGGAGTGCTCTTACTCAGTTTGCGCAGCAACCTACAGAATCTATGTGCGAGGCTTGGGAACGCTATAAGGAAATGTTGAGAAAATGTCCACATCATGGAATGCCGGATTGGATGGTGATCACTGGTTTCTATAATGGTTTGGGGGCCCAATCTCGGCCAATGCTCGATGTAGCAGCTGGAGGCGCCTTATGGGCTAAAAGCTATACTGAGGCGTATAATCTTATAGAGACGATGGCTGCAAATGAGCATCAAAACCCAACTCAAAGGATGACGTCAGGCAAGGTAGCAGGTATTCTGGAAGTTGATGCAGCCACCGCTATTGCAGCCCAGCTCCAAGCGCTATCAATGAAGGTCGATTCTCTGGCTACGTATGGAGTTAATCAAATAGCTATGGTTTGTGAGCTTTGTGCAGGTTCTCATGCTACAGATCAGTGTTCTCTTGTCAACGAATCTCTTCAGTATGTGAATAATTATCAGCGACAACAGCAGCCTGTGCCAGCGACCTATCATCCTAATAATAGAAATCATCCAAATTTCAGCTGGGGGAATAATCAGAATGCGATTCAGCCAACATATCAGCAAGGAGTGAGTAAACAGTTTAACCCACCTGGATTCCAGCAACCACAGCAGTATGCTACAAGGCAATCATATCCTTAATAGGGAAGTGCAGCTATACCTACTAGTGCTAATTTTGAGGAACTTAAGCTGTTGTGCAAGAGTCAGGCGGTTTCTATCAAGACCTTGGAAAATCAAATCGGTCAATTAGCCAATGCAGTGCTCAATCGTCAACCTGGCACTCTTCCCAGTGACACGGAAGTACCAGGCAGGAAGGAAGCTAAAGAGCAAGTCAAGGCTATTACCTTAAGGTCTGGAAAAGTAGCTGATGCTGAAAAGGCAAAAGAAGTCGAAGCTGAAGTTAGAGATGAAGAATCTAAGCAAAAGGAGAAAGCGGCGGAACCAATGAAGACTACTGTTGAACACACTCTGCCTGATGCTAATACAGGGGAGAAACAGCTCTATCCTCCACCACCTTTTCCTAAGAGATTGCAGCAACAAAAGCTGGATAGACAGTTTGGGAAGTTTCTGGAGGTGTTCAAGAAACTTCACATCAATATACCTTTCGCTGAGGCTCTGGAACAAATGCCTAGTTATGCGAAGTTCATGAAGACTATTCTTTCAAGGAAGGTGAAACTGGATGACCTTGAAACCGTTGCTCTCACGGAAGAATGCAGCGCTGTTCTGCAGCAAAAGTTACCGCCAAAACTGAAAGATCCAGGAAGCTTCACCATTCCTTGCACCATTGGCAATCTAACTTTTGACAAGTGCCTTTATGATTTGGGAGCAAGCATTAATCTAATGCCTTTGTCGATCTTTAAAAAGCTGGATCTGCCTGATCCAAAACCCACATACATGTCGCTATAATTGGCTGACCGTTCCATTACTTACCCAAGGGGCATAGTTGAGGATGTGCTCGTCAAGGTGGATAAGCTCTTCTTTCCTGCAGATTTCGTTATTCTGGATTTTGAGGAAGATAAGAAGATTCCCATAATCTTGGGGAGGCCTTTCTTGGCTACCGGCCGTACCTTGATAGATGTGCAAAAAGGGGAACTTACTATGCGGGTCCAAGATCAGGATGTGACCTTCAACGTATTCAAGGCAATGAAATTCCCTACAGAAGATGAGGAGTGCTTAAAAGTGGATGTGATTGATTCCGCGGTTACTTCGGAACTCGAGCACATGCTAATGTCTGATGCATTGGAAAAGGCCTTAGTGGGGGAATTTGACAGTGATGATGAAGATAGGAACGAGCAATTACAATATCTGAACGCTTCTCCCTGGAAGCGAAAGGTGGACATACCATTTGAATCTCTTGGTACTTCTGACCTCAAGAACGCTGAAGGGAAGCTCAAACCATCAATAGAGGAAGCACCTACCTTGGAGCTCAAACCATTACCTGAACACTTGAGGTATGCTTTTTTAGGTGATTCATCTACGTTACCTGTTATTATTTCAGCTGACCTTTCAGGTAGTGAGGAAGACAAGCTCTTAAGGATTTTGAGAGAATTCAAATCGGCTATAGGATGGACCATAACAGACATCAAGGGGATAAGTCCTTCATATTGTATGCATAAAATTCTGTTAGAGGAAGGTAGTAAGCCAACTGTGGAACAGCAGTGAAGACTGAACCCGATCATGAAGGAGGTGGTAAAGAAAGAAATTCTGAAATGGCTAGATGCAGGCATCATTTATCCTATTTCTGACAGCTCGTGGGTGAGCCCCGTACAATGTGTACCTAAGAAAGGAGGTATCACTGTGGTCGCAAATGAAAAGAATGAGCTCATCCCTACTCGAACAGTTACAGGATGGAGAGTATGCATGGATTATAGGAAATTGAACAAAGCCACAAGGAAGGATCACTTTCCTCTTCCATTTATTGATCAAATGCTTGACAGATTGGCGGGACATGAGTATTTTTGTCTTCTGGATGGTTATTCCGGGTATAATCAGATTTGTATTGCACCAGATGATCAGGAAAAGACTACCTTCACTTGTCCATTTGGCACATTTGCTTTTCGTAGAGTTTCGTTTGGGTTATGTGGCGCCCCGGCCACCTTTCAGAGATGTGTGATGGCTATATTCTCTGACATGATTGAAAATAACGTCGAAGTGTTCATGGATGACTTCTCCGTCTTTGGACACTCATATGATGAATGTTTGAATAATCTGCGCGCCGTACTCAAAAGATGCGTGGAAACTATTTGGTGCTTAATTGGGAGAAATGTCATTTTATGGTGCGTGAAGGCATTATCCTTGGGCATAAGGTCTCTAGCAAGGGTCTGGAGGTGGACAAGGCCAAGGTGGGAGTCATTGAAAATCTTCCCCCACCCAATTCTGTGAAAGGAATCCGTAGTTTTCTTGGTCATGCGGGTTTTTATCGGCGATTCATCAAGGACTTTTCAAAGATATCTAAGCCGTTGTGCAATTTGCTTGAGAAAGATGTGCCTTTCAAATTTGATGATGAATGTTTGGCAGCATTCGAGACTCTCAAGAAGAGTTTGATCACTGCACCAGTTATTACAGCACCAGATTGGACAGAACCGTTTGAGATGATGTGTGATGCGAGTGATTATGCGGTAGGTGCAGTTCTGGGACAGCGCAAGAAAAATATCTTCCATGTGGTCTACTATGCGAGTAAGACTTTAAATGGGGCCTAATTGAACTACACCACTACTGAGAAGGAGCTTTTGGCTATAGTCTTTGGCTTTGAGAAATTTCGATCTTATCTGCTTGGTACGAAAGTAACAGTATTCACTGATCATGCAGCTATTCGCTATCTGGTTTCTAAGAAGGATTCGAAGCCGAGACTCATTCGTTGGGTGCTTTTACTTCAGGAATTTGAGTTAGAGATCAAAGATAGAAAAGGTACTGAGAATCAAGTAGCTGACCATCTCTCTAGGTTGGAGAATCCCGATTCTACTTCACAAGATAGGACGTTAATCAATGAATCTTTTCCGGATGAGCAGTTGTTTGCAATTCAGGAGGAAGAACCATGGTTTGCATATATTGTAAACTATCTCGTCAGCAATATAATGCCTCTTAATTTGACATCCGCTCAAAAGAAGAAGTTTCTGCATGAGGTGAAGTGGTATATGTGGGATGAACCATATTTGTTTAGACAGGGAGCTGACCAGATCATCAGGAGATGTATCCCGTTCTGTGAGACAGAAGGGATATTACGAGACTGCCATTCCACGGTTTATGGTGGACACTATGGAGGTAAGAAGACGGCAGCTCGTATTCTGCAAGCAGGTTTTTTCTGGCCTACTTTGTTCAAGGATGCTCATCAGTTTGTTTTAAGGTGTGATCGTTGCCAAAGAGTGGGAAATTTGTCAAGGAAGGATGAGATGCCATTAAATGTGATGCTTAAAGTCGAGGTCTTTGATGTGTGGGGAATCGATTTCATGGGGCCTTTTATCTCGTCTTGCAATAATCAGTACATCTTGCTGGCAGTCGATTATGTCTCAAAATGGGTCGAAGTTAAAGCTTTACCGACAAATGATGCAAAGGTAGTACTAAATTTTCTTCATAAGCAAATTTTCACAAGGTTTGGAACGCCTCGGGTAATCATAAGTGATGAAGGATCGCATTTTTGCAACCGTAAGTTCACTTCTATGATGCAGCGTTATAATGTGAATCATCGAGTAGCTACTGCCTATCATCCGCAAACAAATGGTCAAGCGGAAGTGTCTAACAGAGAGATAAAGCGTATTCTAGAGAAGGTTGTTTGTCCGTCAAGGAAGGATTGGTCTTTAAAGCTCGATGAAGCTGTTTGGGCTTACAGAACAGCATACAAAACTCCACTTGGGATGTCACCGTTTCAGTTGGTGTACGGTAAGGGATGTCATCTACCGGCGGAGCTTGAGCATAAAGCCTACTGGGCATTGAAGAAATTGAACCTCGATTTAGATGCAGCTGGTAAGAAAAGAATGCTTCAGCTTAATGAACTTGATGAATTTCGACTTCAAGCGTACGAGAATAACAAAATGTATAAGGAAAAGGTGAAGAGGTGGCACAATAGGAAGCTACATCCTAAGTTATTTGTGCCAGGGCAACAAGTTCTGTTATTCAACTCTCGGCTCCGACTTTTTCCTGGGAAGTTGAAATCAAGATGGTCTGGACCTTTTATTGTCAAAACTGTGTTTCCACATGGAGCGGTGGAAATTTTTGAGAATGATTCGGACCAAGCATTCAAGGTTAACGGTCAGCGGTTGAAGCACTACTATGGGGACATGGCAAACCGAGAGGTGGTTAGTGCCATTTTGTTGACTACTTGAGAAAGGTACGGAACGTCAAGCTAATGACGAAAAAGAAGCGCTGCGTGGGAGGCAACCCATGAATTGTTGTTACAGGAACCCTTAGAAGTTAATAACCTATCCAAAAACACAAAAAAATCAGAAAACAGGGGCTGAATTTTTTTTTTTTCCAGAGACCCTCTGCTGCGCCCGCGCAGATATGCTGAGCGGCCGCGCAGGGGTCGAGTTCCAGAAAAATTTTTACAGTTCAGAAAAAAAAAATAAAAAAAAAATAAATAAATAAAACACAAAAACAGTTGTAGCCCATAAACCCACGAATTATTCCCACTACCCCATCATTTTATCCCTTAATTCCCAAACCCTAATCTAATCCACACCCTATATATACATACACCTATCCTACATATCTCTCACAAAACTTCCTACACTTAAACCCCTCACAAACATCAAAAATCAGTTCTTACACACTTTTATTCACGAATCAATGGCACCCAAGAGAGCACGCACTATTGACAGCAGCAACACAGTTCCTACTGCTGATTCATCGAGGGGTACTGCTGCACGACCTCGGTTAACTGACAGAGCTGTGGAGGAGGAGTACACTAGGCTGTTGGGGAAGCCGATTCTGAAAGAGAGGGGGTTTTTACCATCAGGGAGGGATGGTGAGTTGTTGCCCATGATTGCAGAGAAGGGGTGGATAGCTTTTTGTGAGTCACCCGAAGCAGTACCGATGAGCGTTGTTCGCGAGTTCTACGCGAACGCGAAGGCTGAGAAGAATGGGTTTTCTATAGTCCGTGGGCTAACAGTTGATTATCATCCTGCGGCGATTCGCCGTGTGATTGGACAGCGAGAGAGGAAGCCCGAGGAGGAGAACTGGAATGAAAAGACTGCTGAGGATTTTGACTTGGATTTGATTTGTGCGACTCTCTGTCGACCGGGCACAGTTTGGAACCGCAGTCCAGCCAATAATGAGTATCGTCACTTTCCGGCGATCGCCATGAACAGGTATGCCCGTGCATGGAATGCATTTATATGTGCTAATATTTTGCCTTCTTCACATGCACACGAGGTCACAGTTGAGAGAGCACAGTTGTTGTGGGGAATTCTGCATGATGAGTACTATGTGGACCTTGGTGAGTTTATCTACCAAGGAATTCTGAAGTTTTTGAGGGGAGCAAAGCATATGAACATCCCTTATGCATCCACGATTACGAAGCTATGCCAAGCAGCAGGAGTGAACTGGCCGGCTCATGAGCAGTTGCAGTTGCCAGCAGCTCCGATAGATTCTGGCACTCTGAATGGGATGCAGGAGTGGACCGGTGGTGAGCCTGAGGAGCATGGGCTGGGTTATCGTCTTCCAGGAGGACGTCCAGCACGAGGTGCTACTATGGCTAGGCCAGGGCGTGGTGAGGCTGGTTCGTCGAGAGCTCAGGAGGGTGCTGGGATGGGTGATGCCCAGTATAGGAGGCTTTCACGGCGGATGGATGCCATGTATGAGACGCAGAGCAGGTTTGCTCAGGAGCTCACCCTTGCGTTAGGGACTGCTTTTCGAGGCCTTGGAGCTGATATCCAGTGGCCAGTTTTTGGTGAGGACTCTGCATACCCACCGCCTGATACTCCACCCGCTGAGGGTGATGATGATGATGACTCCGAGTAGGTATACCCTGTGTTCCTTTCTACTACTTTCACTGAGGACAGTGAAGATTTTTAGTTTGGGGGTGGTAGTTAAGGAATATTGTGTGTGTGTCATTTAGTTGCATATTCATGATAGTTTAGTTCATATAGTTGCATAATTTATGCCATTTAGTTTTTTTATGACATTTATGAATGTCATATAGCTCATGCATTTACCATGATCCCTTTTGCAATAAGTTATCGACTGAATTGTGATATTGATGCAAGTGTAGTGATAGCATTAAAGTGATATTAAGTTGTGTAGGTTGATATGCATGCTAGAAACAATTGTAAGTCCACTAAGTCTTAAAGAGTGTGTAAGGGCTAGATTGTTGTTATGATTTGGTTGTTTTCAAGGTCAATCTACTTATTATGCTTAGAATTCGATTATAGGTTCTTAGTGATAAAGACATGAAAAAAAAAGAAAAAATTTTGGAGAAAAAAGTATGGAAGTTGTTGCTAGTTGTGGCTAGGCGTCAAATGGCTAGTAGCCGGCTGGCATATGTTGCGAGTAGTCTAGGGTTGAGCAAGATGGAGCGAAACACACTTGCTCAGAAGTTATAAAAAAAAATATATATGTTTTGCATATTTGATCAAGAGTGGGCTCTTTGGTATTCGAGTTATTAAGTTTTTAGGGGACTTTGTGCCTAGTGACCTAAGGCTTTTAGAGTCTGGGATCCGCTAACCTAACGCTCGTTACATGGATACCATTGTATAAGTCTTTTGTGGACATCACTCATTGCACGGTCAAATAAGCATTTGAGTTGTAAATAAAAAGCACGATTCCGTAGTAAGCTCCAGAGTTCTTGTAGTGTTGTATATCACTTTGTGCCTAGAATTTTTATTCTTTGTATAATCGTAGGATTGCCTTGAGGATAGTCTAGTCATAGTAATTGGTCTAGTTCCGAAGCATATCTGTTAAGCATTTGCACACACCACGTTTCTGGCTGTATGTCCGGTTGCATGAGTTTATTGATCTTTAGTTGTCTAACTGCATTCGTTGAGATGTGACAATTTGGTTGGTTAATTGTAGTAAGGGGGATCGTTGCATTTTCATATAGATTGCATTCATGCATATTTTTATTTGTTTTTGAGTCTGTGACGCTTGAGGACAAGCATCGATTTAAGTTTGGGGGTGTGATAAGTGGCATTTTATACCACTTAGAACGTCTTAAAATGGCTTAAATTGGTGTCTTGAAATCAAGTATTTTGTGTATTTGATGCGTTTTTCTAGTGTTTATGCATTTCAGGGTATTAGTTGCATTTCGGGGGAGGAATCATCAAGAATAAGCCTTGGCATGTGTTCACCATTGCGAGAGGAAGGAATGGCCAGATTACGGCGAAGAAACGGAGCAAGCTTGGAATTTTTCCAGTAGGGTCCTGTGCGCCCGCGCAGCAATGCTGAGCGGCCGCGCAGCAGCCTGCGCGCTCGCGCAGATATGCTGAGCGGCCGCGCAGGGTCGGGAAAAAATACAAATTATTTTAGACTTGTACTTCTGTTTGGCTTCCAACTTCTATGTAATCTGAGTTTTATGGGACTATTATATAGGTAGATTTGAGACGTTTTCACAGAGAGTATTAAGGAGATTATGTTTTAGATTGTGTTTTACGCAAGAAGCAAAGGAGATAAGGAAGAAGACCGATTTAGCACACCGCAACGAAGAGGAAGCATATATTCTTGTGATTCTTGTTTCGTTGTAACGTTGGATGCTAGTTTTCTTGCTTTAACTTATTTACTCTTGTGACGTACTCTGTTTTAATATAATTAGTGTAGTTATTATTTTCTTGTGTTGTTTGTCATGATTTCATATAAACCCATGATGGCGATAAGTTCTATTATGGGCTAATCGTGATCATGGGGTTACAACGGATTTATTATGGAATTCTTTAGTTAATTGTTTAATACTTTAGTGTGTGATGATTGCATGATATCTAGTATTGGTTGTGCGTATTCGTCTTATATGCGTCGCGAACATATAAGATAGGGTGTTAATCTCTTGTGAAGCAACGGTGGATCTTGAGATTTAGAACTTGCCATGCTAGCATAGGTTCATGTACGTTGAGCATGATTAGTGGGTAACTCTAACAGTTTTATTTGCCCTATGTAATCAAAAGAAATAACTTGTGCTTAAATCGTTGTGTTGTCAATTTCTGTAGACATATAGGAACTCAACATAATTGATGACTATTCAACTTCTATCTTAATTGTGGATGTTTGGTAGAATGGTATTAGTACAATGAAAGTTGGCTTTTATCAGTTTCGTGTTATTCGATTAATATCATCACTGTCACATGCTAAAGGTAATAACAATGGCTATAGAAGGAAGTAATAATGAAGTTGTGATCTCATGAGTGTTTTATTATTGATAATTTGAAGTGTTAGTTAAGTGGTTAATTAAGTAGTTAATTATAGTTAATATTTGATCAACAATTTTAAGTGTTATTATCTTAACATTGAGAAGTAATCATACATTGGTGAGTGAGTTTAATTAGACAATAAATTAGTCTGAGTCTCTGAGGGAACGAACTAGAAAGTATTCTATATTACTTGCGAACGCGTATACTTGCGTGAATATTAGCGCGTGTTTTCGCCCTAACAATATGATGGTGGGTCTATGCGGATGGGCATAGATCCGTACTATATTATGACTAATATGCAGAGTATAGTAAGAATATTGGTTCCATTGTCCAGTCTAATTGATAAGTTGAATTTATATCCACTTAGAACGCTTCGTAAAGGCTCGAATTGGTGATTTGTACTCAAATTATTTGTGTTTTTGATATTTTTTTGTAGTGTTCTGCATTTCAGGGTATATTTGGAAGAAGGAATAGATTTTATATTGTATTTATGCTAAAAGGGTGTTAGGATGGAGCCTCAGGAGTTAGCACGAAAGAAACCAGCAATTCAAGTCAAGGAAACAAGAAAAATTAGAATTTCCAGAAGGTCAGGGCAGTCGCGCCCATTTGTCAGAAACTCAGGGCGGCCGTGCAGGATTTGAGGGCGGCCGCACTATGTCGAATTTCAAGAATCCTGATTCTATTATAAGATTGATTTGCTGGACTCCTGATCTGTTGGGCTGGAATTTAAAGACTTTTAAAAGACATTTTTCAGATGGAAGAGCAAGGAGATAGCAGCAAGAAGACCTAATAGCACAATACAACGAATAAGAAGAAGATCTTGTTTTTACTTGTGATTCTTTGCTTAAGTTGTAATCTTGGATGGTTGTTTTCTTTGTTGTTTGAACCTAATACTCTTGTTAACGTACTTTGTTATTATAATTCAGTTATTTCAGACGTAGTTTATCTTAGTTTATTTACCATGCTTTTATTGGAACCCATGGTGACGATGAGTTCGGTTATGAACTAATCGTTATCATGGGGTTCTAACAGATTTAATTTTGCTTTTGTATAGTTAATTATTTTGATATCTAAGTGTGTGGTGAATGTATTGTTAGTGTATACTGAAAATATTTATTTGAAGTATATACATTTATTTCTGGTCAGTTTAATTGAGAATCATTTGAATGTTTACATGGTGTCTAATATTATATATTGTGAACAATCTAGTATCAAATGGGATACAGAATATTAGATTGTTAAATACGGTTATATAATATAATAAGGTTCACAGCACAGGTGGTGTTGGACAATCTACTGGTATGGCTGTAGTATTATTTAGATTAGTTTATATTGACTAATAAATAATGCTAGTATACTTTGTGTATATTGAACAGGATCAAATTTAGAATTGTTCCCTTAATACTGATTAAGAAGGAGAACTAAGATTCTATGTTATTATTAATGCTTAGGTTCTTAATCCGGAAATAGTAATTGACACGTGTATATTATTTACATGCTTTGATTTATATATGAAATAATTCTTTTGAATTATATCATTATATTTTGGGTGATGGAATTATATACATGGTGGATATTATTTATTGAAGGAATCCATGTCCTGATAATATTCGGGTTAATGATGTCCCCTTGAAAGCTCAAAAAGATTTAATTATGTGAAACCCTGTAGGTGGAATTTATTCTGACATAATTAAATAAAGGTTGAGTGGATGACCAAGGATAAAAGATATTAATTTAATAAATTATCAATAATTTATTTAATTAATGGACATATGATATTTTAAACATGGGGAATTTAATAAGCAAATAATATTGGAACCGAATTAATTAAATTACGGTAGTAGGAAAGGTAGTGCAAATATTAATTCTTTAGTGGATTGAATTAATATTTAATTACATTGGGCTAGGCTCAAGATGTAATTAGAAGGCCCAACCTAATTATCCATGGTCCCTATTGTAGCCTATATATATATTCTTATTCTCTTCTTGCTTGGCAATTGTGTGAAAACATATTGTAGCCACCAAGGAGCAAGAAGAGAGGATAACTGAGAAGACGGAGGCCACACTTCGCTCAAGGGAATTTGGGAATACAATAGAAGAGCGTGGAATCAACCATTAACAAGGTAATCCTCTTTTCGTAATCTTTATCATAAAACGTAGTAACACCCTAAGTCCGTGGTTCCCAACAAATGGTATCAAGAGCCTGGTAATGGGTTCTACGTTTTATGATATAATGTCCATGTCGTAATTATATATGCGTGTATATAGTGTTTTGCTTGTATTGGTTTTGATGCAGGTTGTTAATCCACTATTATGGCCATGTATATTTTAATTATGTGTTTGGATCCCATGTGGTTTAATCGTGGTTAATTTTTGTTTTGGTTTCCACGTGATTTAATCCAGGTTGTAATTTACACGAGGGTTTATCGTGTTAGAATAGATTTTACAAAATTAGTTTTGTATTAGATCTATTTTTTTGTAATTGTTCCGGGTATTTTGTAATAGTTATGTGCGATCGGAAATCAATTCCGGTATTTTTTTTTTGTTCCGCTGTGCGATTACATGGGGCTGCTGGGGTGCTGGGGCTGCTGGGGTGCTGGGGCTGCTGGGGCTGCTGGGGCTGCTGGGGCTGCTGGGGCTGCTGGGGCTGCTGGTGCTGCTGGTGCTGCTGGGCTTGCTGGGGCTGCTGGGGCTGCTGGTGCTGCTGGGGCTGCTGGGGCGCTGGGGCTGCTGGGGCTGCTGGGGCTGCTGGGGGCGTCGGGGCGCGCTTGGGGCAGATTTTTTTTGAGAGCTGGATTTTTTTTTCAAGGGTCATAATAGTGGAAAATTTATTTTAATTTTTTCCATTAAATTTTAATTATTGCTTTAATTTATTGATTATGTGTGTTGTTAATTATGTGTGTAATTCTTTTAAAATTGCATGTTTAACTTAATTAGGACGACATGGACATAAATTTTATTTATTGCTTTAATTAAATGTTATATGTTGCTAAAATTATGTGTGTATTTTGAATGCATGTTTAGACATAATTATAACAACATAGGGCCCCATTTAATTTTAAAATTCCTCAATTTAAAAAAAAAATTCTAAGTGGGAGAGGAAATTAATATGAAATTAAATCCCATGGTCTCCATTATTGGTTGTAGGTAATTTAACATAAAGACGAATATAAATTATATATACGTCACCCATCGTGACATGTAATTTATGGTGTCTAGAATGCTATAGAAATTACTAGAACAAACTTCTTAAATTAATAAATTTTAAAAGGAATAAATACAGATTTTCTTTATTTCTGATTTGGGGTGATTTTGTCAAAAACGGGTTCATCGAACTTGTAAGGCTGCGAGTTTTAAGCGAGACCGATGTGACTCCTCCACTACCTGGAAATCAAACCATTGATGAATATTGAATTGAAGTATTCTATTCAAGGCAAAATTACGAATATTGGAAGGTATACACGCCACCCATCGTGGCGTACCAAGTTCCATAGATTTCGAATAATTTAAGATTTGATGATGGTATACACTTAGCTATGAAAAATAATATAGTCCACCCCAACGTGGCATATTGTTTAGTAATAGGACCGAAGTAACATTTAAACAAAATTAGGTGGTATACATATCACACATCGTGGCGTACCAGAAGCTTATGGTGTTTATATGTTAGTGCATTAAATTTTAATAATTGTTAGAGGAATCAATAGATCTTAATAATTAATGCACCCTTATTTATGTGATGTTTTTATGCATGATTCTCAGGATAAAATGGGCTTTAATCCACTATTCACCATACTTAAGGATAACAAACTTACCGGACCTAACTATATTGAATGGAAACGAAATTTGGACATTGTGTTGACTGCTGAGGAGTACAAGTTTTGCACTTATGAACCCAAGCCTGAACAGCCTGCTGCTGATGCTCTTGAAGATGAGAAAGAATATTATAAACGGTGGATTAAGGCTGATGAGATGTCGCGATGTTACATTCTGGCAGCAATGTCGGGTGTTTTGCAGCATCAGCATCAGTCTATGGCCACTGCTTCAGATATGCTCTTTAATCTCAAGGAACTTTTTGGAGATCAGAATAGGGCTGCTAGGCAAGTAGCCATGAAGGCTTTAATGAACATTCAGATGGCTGAAGGCACACCTGTAAGAGATCATGTTCTCAAGATGATGTCGCATCTGAATGAGATAGATATCCTTGGTGCTGAACTTGACGGGGAAACCCAGATTGACATTATCCTTATGAGCTTGTCCAAGAGTTTTGAGCAGTTCCGCTTGAATTACAACATGAACAAGAGGTAGTATAGTCTCGCGGAACTGCTGACAGAACTTCAGGCAGCTGAAGGATTATTTCGGCAGAGTGTTCAAGTGAATGTGGCTGAGAAAGGTTCTTCCTCTAAGCTGAAAGGTATTAAGAAGAAGAAAAAGGCTCAGACATAGAAAGTTGTGAAGGCAGTGGGAGTTCAGGGTTGTGTGAAAAAGCCTAAGGGAAAGTGCTTCAGATGCAAACAGTCAGGTCACTGGAAACAGGATTGTCCTCTTCCTAAGAAGACAAACAATACTGGTATGTCTCTTTCTCTAGTTACAGAAACATTTATAGCGGCTATATCTACGAGCACTTGGTGTGTAGATATGGGAGCCACTGATCATGTTTGTAATTCTATGCAGGGGTTCCAACTATCCAGAATGCTTAGAGATGGTGAGATATACGTGTTCATGGGAGATGCTACGAAAGTAGCAGTAGTTGCAGTATGAGTTATTCATTTATCTTTTGGTTCTGATAGGATTTTGGTTTTGAACAATTATCTTTATGTACCTTCTTTTAGAAGGAATTTAATTTCGGTTTCTAAACTTGCTTTGGATGGTTATAATGTTTGTTTGGATCGTAATGTTTCTATTATGATGAATAAACGAATTATATGTTCTGGTACATTGCAAGACAATTTGTATATAATTAATCCTAGTCAACCTGCACTGCAACTGCAATTTAGGGAATTGAACAACACATCTTCTAACTCTACTAAAAGAAAGGAACCTTCTAGTTTAAACCAAACATATCTTTGGCACTTGAGATTAGGTCATATTAACTTGAGGAGGATTCAAAGACTGGTAGTAGACGGGCCTTTAAGCTCATTGGCAGTGGAGCCATTTCCAGTTTGTGAATCCTGCTTGGAAGGTAAAATGACTAATAGGCCTTTCAAGGCAAAAGGGAATAGAGCCAAACAACTGTTAGAATTGGTTCACTCTGATTTATGTGGACCCATGAATATCCAAGCAAGAGGTGGTTATGAATATTTCATCACTTTCATTGATGATTATTCTAGATATGGGTATGTTTATTTATTGCACCGTAAGTCTGAGTGCTTTGATAAGTTCAAAGAGTACAAAGCTAAAACGGAGAAGCGACTTAATAAAAGTATCAAGTCACTACGATCAGATCGTGGTGGCGAAATCTTGCTTGGAGAATTTAGGGAATATTTATCAGAAAATGGGATAGAATCCCAGTTAACTGCACCAGGCACACCCCAGCAGAATGGTGTAGCAGAGAGGAGGAACCAGACTCTTTTAGAGAGTGTTAGATCGATGTTGAGTTATTCGAATTTACCCAAGTCGTTTTGGGGACATGCCTTAGAGACAGCAGCTTATCTTCTGAACTTAGTACCTTCTAAGTCGGTTCCTAAAACCCCCTTAGAATTGTGGACCGGGGATAAACCGAGTCTAAGACATATTCGAATATGGGGTTGTCCAGCACATGTGCTGAACAAGAACGCGACTAAGTTAGAATCTCGTACAGAAGTAAGGTTGTTTGTAGGCTCCAGCACATGTGCTGAACAAGAACGCGACTAAGTTAGAATCTCATACAGAAGTAAGGTTGTTTGTAGGCTACCCCATGGGAATGAAAGGATATTTATTTTATAGTCCGAAGAATCGGGATGTCATTGTTAGCACCAATGCAAGATTCTTAGAGGAGGAATATATAATGAATCACAAACCCATGAGTAGTGTCGTTTTAGAGGAACTAGTGGGAGGGACAAATAATACCCATGAAGTTGTAGTACAAGTAGAACAACCATAATATAATGTACAACCTGTCACTAATACCGCACCAGTGCCTTGTCGTAGTAGGAGGGTTGTTCAATAGCCTGATAGATTCATGTTTTTGGGTGAGTCTTCAGACTTGGTCTCTAGTGAACATGATGATGATCCCCGTACATAGAGGCAGCACAAGACAAAGATGCAGATCTTTGGCAAAAGGCGATGGAATCTGAGATAGAATCAATGTAATCTAATCAGGTCTGGGAGCTCATGGAACCACCCAAAGGTATAAAACCTATTGGATGTAAGTGGATCTACAAGAAAAAGAGGGGATTAGATGAAAAGGTGAAAGTCTGGAAAGCAAGACTTGTTGCGAAAGGGTATACTCAGAAAGAAGGTAACGATTATGAGGAAACCTTTTCACCGGTAGTCATGCTTAAGTCAATCCGTATTCTTTTATCTATAGCAGCTCATCTTGATTATGAGATTTGGCAAATGGATGTCAAGACAACTTTTCTTAATGGAAGTCTTGAAGAAACCATCTATATGCAGCAACCAAAAGGATTTATTAAGGAAGGCCAAGAGCATCTGGTATGTAAGCTTAAGAGGTCTATTTATGGACTTAAACAAGCTTCTAGAGACTGGAATATTCATTTTGATCAGGCAGTCCAGTCATATGGATTTGATCAAAGTCCAAGCGAATCGTGCGTGTATAAGAGAATTGAAGGTAATGCACTGGTTTTTCTAGTACTATATGTAGATGACATTTTACTCATTGGAAACAATGTTGAGATGTTGTCATCAGTAAAGGCATGGTTGTTCAAACAATTTGACATGAAGGACTTAGGTGAAGCGGCATACATCATTGGGATCAAAGTTATAAGGGATCGCAAGAAAAGGATGTTGGCTTTATCTCAAGAGCCCTACATTGATGAAGTATTAGCTCGTTTTAACATGCAGAACTCCAAGAAAGGTTTTCTACCTTTTAAGCATGGAGTTGCTCTATCTAAGAAGCAGTGTCCTTCGACACCTAAGGATATAGAGAGCATGAAAGCAGTTCCTTATGCTTCAACATGTGGAAGCTTAATGTATGCTATATTATGTACGAGGCCTGACATCTGCTTTGCTGTAGGCATGGTTAGTAGATATCAGTCGAACCAGGTCCGGAACATTGGAGTTCAGTAAAAACTATACTCAAGTAACTGAGAAGGACTAAGGAGTATAAGTTAATTTACAAGGCCTCAGATCTATTTCCTTTGGGATATATTGATTCAGATTTCCAATCAGATAGGGATAAGAGGAAATCAACCTCGAGATATGTTTTTACTTTGGGAGGTGGAGCCGTTATATGGAGGAGTGTAAAGCAGAAATGCATTGCAGACTCCGCCATGGAGGCCGAGTACGTGGCGGCCTCTTAGGCTGCCAAGGAGGCTGTATGGTTGGACACATAGATTTTTATGTAATAGTGGATTAAATAAACACTGATATACACATAGAATATTTTGAGTATAAGTGGGAGATTGTTAGTGTATACTGAAAATATTTATTTGAAGTATATACATTTATTTCTGGCCAGTTTAATTGAGAATCATTTGAATGTTTACATGTTGTCTAATATTATATATTGTGAACAATCTAGTATCAAATGGGATACAGAATATTAGATTGTTAAATACGGTTATATAATATAATAAGGTTCACAGCACAGGTGGTGTTGGACAATCCACTGGTATGGCTGTAGTATTATTTAGATTAGTTTAAATTGACTAATAAATAATGCTAGTATACTTTGTGTATATTGAACAGGATCAAATTTAGAATTGTTCCCTTAATACTGATTAAGAAGGAGAACTAAGATTCTATGTTATTATTAATGCTTAGGTTCTTAATCCGGAAATAGTAATTGACACGTGTATATTATTTACATGCTTTGATTTATATATGAAATAATTCTTTTGAATTATATCATTATATTTTGGGTGATGGAATTATATACATGGTGGATATTATTTATTGAAGGAATCCATGTCCTGATAATATTCGGGTTAATGATGTCCCCTTGAAAGCTCAAAAAGATTTAATTATGTGAAACCCTGCAGGTGGAATTTATTCTGGCATAATTAAATAAAGGTTGAGTGGATGATCAAGGATAAAAGATATTAATTAAATAAATTATCAGTAATTTATTTAATTAATGGACATATGATATTTTAAACATGGGGAATTTAATAAGCAAATAATATTGGAACCGAATTAATTAAATTACGGTATTAGGAAAGGTAGTGCAAATATTAATTCTTTAGTGGATTGAATTAATATTTAATTATATTGGGCTAGGCTCAAGATGTAATTAGAAGGCCCAACCTAATTATCCATGGTCCCTATTGTAGCCTATATATATATATTCTTATTCTCTTCTTGCTTGGCAATTGTGTGAAAACCTATTGTAGCCACCAAGGAGCAAGAAGAGAGGATAACTTGAGAAGACGGAGGCCACACTTCACTCAAGGGAATTTGGGAATACAATAGAAGAGCGTGGAATCAACCATTAACAAGGTAATCCTCTTTTCGTAATCTTTATCGTAAAACGTAGTAACACCCTAAGTCCGTGGTTCCCAACATGTATGATATCCTAGTATTGGTTGTGCATATTCGTTTTATGTGCATCGTTAACATATAAGATAGTTTGTTAATCTCTATTGAAACGACAGTGAATATAGAGATTTAGAACTTGCCATGCTAGCATAGGTTCATGTATTTATTATGCGTGATTCGTAGGTAATTTTAACCATCTTACTTGCCCTATGTAATCATGATCGATAACTTGTGCACTAAACCTTTATGTTGTTAAATTCTATAGACATTTAGGGTCTCAATATAATTGGTGTCTATTTAGTTTCTATCTCTTTTGTGGATGTCTGGTAGTAGGGTATTCGTACAACAAAAGTTGCAGTTTACTAGTTTCATGTTATCTGATTAGTTGTCATAACCATTGCATGCTAAGGTTAATAAGAATGACTTTGAATGAAGTATTTAATGAAGTTAGAATTCCATGTTTGTCCCATATAATTAATTGAATCACTTTTATTCTTAGTTAATTGCATGTTAGTTTAATCTTAGTTATGAACTTCTCAACTTGTTATTGTCTTAGCATTGAGCGATAGCCATACCATTGTTGTATAGGTTCATAATCTTAAGTTAACTAAAAAGAGTCTATGTGGGTATGAATCTGATTTATATCTTATACTACTTGCAAACACGTATACTTGTGTGTAATTTTAGCGCGTGTTTTCGCCCTAACAAGTTCACTGACTCGGATTATTTTCTTACAAGGTTTACTTTAGTCATGTGTTTTAGATACTCTAGTTTTTATTGCAGTGGGAGAACCTACAGCAAATCTGAAAGCTTTGATGGATTATTCTCAACCGAAAATCAAGGACATTCAGTCTAGCATTATCAGACCAGCCATTGCTGCTAATACCTTTGAAATCAAGTCTACCAAGATTCAATGGGTACAGAATTCAGTCCAGTTTGGGGGTTCTCCAACGGAAGACCCCAATACGCACACTAGGGATTTTGAGATCTGCGACACCTTCAGGTTCAATGGCGTGTCTGAGGATGCGCTGAAACTGAGACTGTTCCCATTCTCTCTGAGGGACAAGGCTAAGAGCTGGTTACACTCTCTACTAGCTATTTCTATTGCTACTTGGGAAGATCTTGCTCAAAAATTTCTCACTAAATTCGTCCCTATGGCGAAGACAGCTGTAATCAGGAATGCCCTTACTCAATTTGCGCAGCAATCGGGAGAATCTCTATGTGAAGCTTGGGAGCACTACAAGGAGATGCTTAGGAAGTGTCCTCATCATGGAATGCCTGACTGGATGATCATTAATTGCTTCTATAATAGTTTGGGAGCACATTCAAGACCCATGCTCGATGCAGCATCAAGTGGAGCATTACGGGTAAAGAACTATAAGGAAGCTTATGAGCTAATTGAACTGATGGCTGCTAATGAATATCAGTATCCAACCCAGAGATTAACATAGGGCAAAGTAGCAGGAGTTTTTAAAGTGGATACAGCTACGACTATCACTACTCACTAAAGGTGTTGTCTATGAAGATCGATTCTCTGGTTAACTATGGAGTTAATCAGATAGCCAGTGTTTGTGAGCCGTGTGTAGGTGCACACGCGACGGAGCATTTTGCTATATATTGTGAATCAGCTCAGTTTATGAGCAACTTTCAGAGGCTGCAACATCCAGTTTCTGGCATGTACCATCCTAATAACCGTAATCATCCAAACTTCAGCTGGAGAAATAATTAGAATGCAATGCAACATCCGTACCAGCAGTTTGGAAATAAGCAATTCAATCCTCATGGTTTCCAGTAATAGTTTGTACCAAGATATCAGTTTCAGCCACAGGGGATGTAACAACAATCTCATAGAGGTCCAGGTCCATCTGTTAATGAAAAATCTGAATTCGAGGAGTTGAGGTTTATGTGCAAAAGCCAAGCGGTTTCAAACAAGACTCTGGAGAACCAAATAGGGCAAATTGCCAATGCACTTTGAGTCAACCTCAAGGAACTCTTCCTAGTGATACAGAAGCTAATCCAGGCAAGAGGGAAGTCAAAAAACAGATTAATAGAATCACCTTAAGGTCTGGAAAGGTCGCAAACCCCCAAAATCATCAAGACAAAGATTCTAAAAAAATTTCCAGAATGCAGGTGCGCCCGTGCCCATATCAAGCGCCCGCACCCATATCAAGCACGCCCATGCCCTTGTTAATTTTAGAAAGTGAAAACATTGCTGATTCAGTTATCAAAAAGGATTGCAAAGCGGAAACGAAGAAAAATTCTGCTAAAAACACTACTCCTGAGCAGAATACATGGGAAAAGCAAGGCTATCCGCCTCCTCCATATCCTAAAAGGCTTCAAAATCATAAGTTTGACAATCAATTTTCCAAGTTTTTGGAGGATTTCAAGAAGTTACACATTAACATACCTTTTACGGAAGCTCTAGAACAGATGTTGAGCTATGCTAAGTTCATGAAGGGTATTCTATCTCGAAAGCTTAAACTTGAGGAGTTAAAGACCGTTGCTCTAATGGAAGAGTGCAGTGGTGTGCTGTAACAGAAGCTTCCTCCTAAACTTAAAGATCCAGGAAGCTTCACGATACCTTGTACCATTGGCAATCTATTTTTTGACAAGTGCTTGTGTGACTTGGGAGCTAGCATCAATTTGATGCCCTTGTCCGTTTTCAAGAAACTTGATCTGCCTGATCCAAAACCAACATACATGTCGTTGCAACTAGCTGATCATTGCATCGCTTATCCGCAAGGTATAGTGGACGATGTCTTGGTGGACAAACTCCTCTTTCATGCTGATTTTGTAATTCTGGATTTCGAGGAAGATGAGAAGATTCCCATTATCTTTGGGAGACCATTCTTAGCTATTAGCCGAACTCTAATCAATGTGCAGAAGGGAGAGCTTACAATGAGGATTCTAGATCAAGAGGTCACTTCTAATGTGTTCAAAGCAACAAAATTCCCAACTGATGAAGATGAATGCTTCAAAGTAGAGATGGTCGATTCTGTAGTGAATTCGGACCTTTAGCAATTTCCAAAGTCAGATACCTTATAGAGATCCTTAATAGGGGAATCAGTTATTGAAGATGAAGAAGGAGCAGAGCAACTGCAGGTTTTGAATGCACCTCTGTGGAAAAGGAAGTTGGATACGCCATTCGATTCTCTTGGGTTAGTAGAGCTGAAAATTTCTCAGGATCGTCTCAAGTCATCTATTGAAGAAGCTCCCACACATGGGCTCAAACCGCTGCCAGATAATTTGAGTTATGTATTTTTAGGTGCACCCCCTTACAAGGGGTTGGAATATATCTATGATAATCTAAAGGGTGATCGGCCGGTACCTCCAGTGCTTACAGATGATCCCTCCCGTGCACCACAGATAGTTGATAGGTTTTGTCTTGGTGATGCACAGTATAGAAGGTTGATTCGGCGTATTGAGTTCATGCATGACATCCACCGACATTTTGCTGAAGATTTGACACACGCTCGATATTGTTTTCCGACAAACTGGTGTCGAGGTTGATTGGCCACCTGATCTTCCACCCGAAGAGGGTGATCCTACTGCTAACTAGGTATGCCTTGTATCCTTATTATTACCTTTAATGTGGACATTGAAAATTTTAAGTTTGGGGTGATAATGTAAGGATTAGTTTGTGTGTATGTCCATATAGGTTCATATAGATTCATGTTGCATGTTTAGTTGCATTTTATTCATATTTTTGCATGATTGTTCATATATGACATATTTATTTATGTTTTTATGTGAGTTCATATAGTTGCATTTGCATGCATATAGCATGATCCCTTAGGTTGAGCTATTTCTGATTGATAAGTTGATGTTAATTTGGGTGTGGTGATGAAATTGATTTGCATGCCAGAAACAAAAAAAAATTACAAAGTCTTATAGGTTGCTTTTGAGCTAGATCATGATCATATTTGTTATTTATTGAGATTTAATCACTTGTTTATATCTAGAATTTTTGGTATTCTCTTAATGGAAAAAGAATACTGAATTTTAATCTAGAGAAAAACTTGGATTTCATTGCTAGTTGTGAATAAGGCTAGGCGTCAAATGGCTAGTAGCTGGCTCATAATTTTGAGTAGTCTAGGGTTGAATGAGATGGCGAAATGCACTCATTCAGAAATTGTTGAGAAAAAAAAAGAAAAAAAATATGTGTTTATGCATAATTGATCAAGAGTGAGCTCTTTAATACTAGAGTTATTAAGTTCTATGGGACTTTGTGCCTAGTTACCTAAGGCTTTGATAGTCTGGGATCTGCTAACCTAACGCTCGCTACATGGGTATTATTGCATAAGTTTTTTGGGACCTCGCTCATTGCACGGTCAAATAAGCATCTTTGTTATATGTTCAATAATAGCATGAATCCTTGTATAACTCTGGTAGAAAGGAGGTTTTGTGAGTCATTATGTGGTTATTGATCTAGTATTGAGAGTATATCTGTTAAGCGTTGCACACATGCATGTTTCTGGTTTCTGAGTTGATTTGTACTCAAGTTATTTGTGTTTTTGATGTATTTTTGTGGTGTTTTGCATTTTAGGGTATATTTGGAAGAAGGAATAGATTTTACATTGTTTCTATGCTAAAAGGGTGTTAGGATGGAGCCTCGGGAGTTAACACGAAAGAAACCAGCAATTGAAGCCAAGGAAACAAGAATAATTAGAATTTCCAGAAGGTCAGGGTGGCCGCGCTAGTCTTGGAAGTGGCCGCGCCCATTTTCAAAAACTCAGGGTGGTGTTAAGTGGCATTTATGTCCACTTAGAATGCTCTATAAAGGCTTGGATTGGTGTTCTGTACTCAAGTATTTTGTATATTTGATATGTGTTGTAGTGTTTTTGCATTTCAGGCATAAATAAAAGATCAAGGAGATTTAGCATTGCTTTGTTTCTAAAATAGTGTTAGGAAGATGTCCTGGGAGTTTGCTCATGGAATGCCATCTCGAACCAGCCAGAAAAATAAGTAGAAGAAGTTTTTCCAGAATGTCAGCGCGCCCACGCTGTGCTAGCGCGCGCCCGCGCCAGAGAAGCAGAATGTCAGTGCGCCTGCATTAGTGAAGCGCGCGGTCGCGCCGTGTCGGGATAATAAAATCCTGTTTCAATTAGAAAACTATTTTCTGGGCTTCTGGATCAATTGGGCTGCTATTTAAGGACAACTTGAAGCCGTTTTTTATAACAGAGCTTAAGGAGAAGACATCGAGAAGACTTATAGCACTATTCAATGAAGGCAATGAAGATCTAGTTTATTCTTGTGATTCTTTGTTCTAAGTTGTAATCTTGGATGCTCGTTTCTTGTTTTATTGAACCTAATACTCTGGATTACGTAATTTGTTTATTTATTCAGTTTTATAAAGACTTAGTTTATTATACCATGCTTTCATCGGAACCCACGGTGATGATGAGTTCGGTTATGGGCTAATCGTTATCGTGGGGTTCTAACGAATTTACTTATAGATTTCAATAGTTAATATATTTTGATACCTTAGTATAACACCCTCCAAATCCGGGCTATCTGGGGCATTGTGATCACTAACTACCTTACTGAACTTGTATAATTATAATATAAATATATAATTACCCCTTACTACTACTCATGATCTTTTCAAGGTTAAGGATAGAAAACAAGAACAACATACCAACATATTACCACAATTCTAAATAAACTGTCTTACAAACTCTCTTTATTACAAATCATTTTTCTATTCAAATTTTGAACTAAACATCTGTTATTCAAATTACAACTACCACTTATCCAGTTACACCTGTCCTGGCAATTCAAAACTCTCTCCAAGGATAGGGATAAACACTCTTGGAATTAGAGGGTCCCGCAGCTTGACCCGCTTCTTGACTATTCGGATTCTGATGGGTTTCATTCTCAACCTTAACTGAAAAACAAGGTGAACAATTATAGGGGTGAGCCAAAATTTGCTCAACAAGCCTGCAATAATATGTATATATAGTGTAAAGAGAGAAGGATAAATGAACCGGTAATTTGCTGGTTTGAACAATAATCTGTTTCCGTAAAGAACAATGAATGCCATAACTGGCGAGTGTGAAATGAACGAGACTTGACACAAGAACCAACATATGCACTATAACCTGCTGATTAGTAAGGATATAACGCGAATCATTACCCAACTGCATAGACCCACCAACATATAGGGTACCCAGGAACTATGGCCTAATAATCAAGGGTTCGGGTAATACCCGTCCCGTATTGTAACCATCCAGTCCATAGCTTAGCATCCGGAACAATCGGTATGCTTTCGATGTATTCCCAACATCAGAATATATCAGGTATATGTGTATATGTAGGTATAACAATTGAAGCAGGAATAAAGGATTCAATGAATTAGGAGAAATCAAGAATTGAAATAAAAAATGAATAATAGAATAATAATAGGGTATTAGTGTTTGTGAACAGAAATTATCAAGATATAGCTGTCATGGAAATTGTGAAGCGATTCACTATTTTGAACTTAGAGTAGGGGAAAAACTTGCCTGGTATACGTCCCGCCTTGGTTAATTCATAACTCCCTACCTCTGGCTGGATCCGCCTTGCTGGTAGTGTTTCTATCAAAGAAAGATATTCACTTAGTTGACTTATATTGCTGGTCTATATTTGCATTAATAAACACTATCTGTTTTGATTCCTAATTTTTCGGGATATATTGGACTCGTTTTCATCAATAACAGGGTCTACAACACATAAGTATCATAAGTCGACTCGCTCTCGAAAGAGATTATAATTTATAACTATTTTTAATGGAATCAGGTCATTTTTCAGAGTCTAAGGGTCTTCGTTTCACTTAAATCGGATAAACGGTTTAATTATTACGCAATAAACAAGATTTAATTAATTATAAATCAAATATAATTAATTAATCCCAATTAATTAAATCTTAATTATATTTTAAATAATTAATTAAGAATTATCCTATTTTAAAATAATTATTCCCTAATTTTTGGAATTAATTACAATTTATTATAAATTATCTAATTATATCGATTACTTATAATTAATTGATCGATACGAGTAAGTATTACGGAATCTTAATATACATAAATAATTAAATCGACACCCGCACGTCAAATTCCTAAAATTCGGAACACAACTCGAATAATTACGAGTCACTCGCTTGAATCGATTAATTATCAAACCAATAATCGAATTAATCGATCTAATTAATTAATCTCATTTATTAAATAATTAATTAAATAATAAATACTAAATAATTTTGTAAATAAATAGATAAATAAATAAATAAATAAATACTTTTTAAATTTCTAAATTAATAAAATAATTTTGAATTTATTTATAAACTAAGTCAAATTTTTAAAAACACAGAAACAGTTTTGGAAAATTGAATTGGGGTTTGGTGGATCGAAACCGGGTCAACCAACGGGTTGATACTAGGTCTTCAAGAACCCGAAACGGGTCGGGAAGAACACCACAACTTGCTAGCCCAAAATTCGACGCCGGTGGAGTTTTCCGGTGAGATCTATTAACCCTCAAAAACTCTCCGTTTCAACTCCTTCTTTCACTGTTCTCCATCACCATGACCTCTCCTCCCTCGTCGCTGCAACAGAAAGCAAGCCGAAGGCCTCCTCGTCTTCTCCAGCTGCTCGACGACCCACCGCCGATGGTTCTCCGGCCAAAATACGATATCCTACGTCCGTATACCAAACTTCAACATCTATATGCCAAAATGAAGCTCTCAACCGAAGCAATCTAACCCCTAACGTTTAACAAACCAATAATCATTTTAAAAACAACAACAATTATCAAGAAAATTAGTTTAAACCTTACTATTCGAATTACACTTTACGGGTATCATTTGATGTTATTTCCACTTGTAATCGATTATAACGATTCACAGGAAGCTATATCAAGTATCAATAATAAGCAATAACCCCAGGAATCAAAATGCCTAATTTCGAGTATAAACCTAATTTTCGAATCAAAAATCAAAGCAACCAAATGTAAAATTGATGATATAAACAGAAAATAGATATCACAGGCTTCAATTTGAATACTCAAATGTCTGATTTGGTGAACAGAAACACTATAAAATCTGAGATTGAATTCTCAAGCTGTTCTTCACCAACACAATTCTTCTTGAATATTCTGATTTTTCTGTAATTAATTAATAATAATTAGTAGATAATTAGCTATTTATACTAGTGAAAATAATACCCCTAAATAAAATTAAGGTTCTAATTACACATCTAATAAAATTATTTGGCCCCAATTTTTTATAATTTTTGGGTATTAATTATGAATTTCTAAATATCCAATAAATACAAAATATATGCCAAAAATTCCCAAAAATTGTGAATAATACAAAAATGCAAAATAAAATGATGTTTAATAATTTCATGATCCTATAAAAATAAAAATGTGATTTTTGTGGGGGTTTTTGACACCTGAAGGGGCCCGGAAAAGTCATTTTTCGCGAAACACGTAAATTTGTAAATCGTCTAGATGTTCAGAATATCGATATGGTATAGGACATACTTGGAAAAATAGGGCCAATGTTTTTGTTTGAAATATGGGCTTTTTAAACACTGTTTGGGCTGTACAAATTTTGATATAAAATATATAACTTATAATAAATACTCGATAAATACCCGAAATGTATTCTGATCAAAACAGATAACATATAGCACGTAGCAACTAGGGTTTTTATGACCCCACACACTTACTGACATAATAATACATATAAATCACCTTTATTAAGATATAATACAAGCGTAATTACTCGGTCGTTACACCGTTCCCCCCTTATTAGGATTCTGTCCTCAGAATCTCGCTAGGAAAATAACTGGGGATACTTTTCTAACATTTCACTTTCAAGTTCCTAGGTTGACTCTTCAACCACGGGATTTCTCCACAAGACTCTTACTAATGGTATAGACTTATTTCTCAATACTCTCTCTTGTCGATCTATAATTCTAACTGGCTGTTCTATGTACGACAAATTTGCTTGAAGCTCAATCAGCTCATATTCTATTACATGCCTTGTATCAGGATTATAATTCTTAAGTATCGATACATGAAACACATTATGGATATGCTGCATATTAGGTGGTAAAGCTAATTCGTATGCAACTTTTCCAATTCTCTTCAAAATTTCAAATGGACCGGCGTATCGGGGCTTTAGCTTGCCTTTATTGCCAAACCTAGTCAATCATTTCCACGGTGATATCTTTAGTAAGACATGTCCTCCTTCTTGATAGTCGATATCTTTCCGGGTTAGATCTACATATTTATGTTGTCGATTTTGCACTGCTTCGAGTCACTTTTGGATAAGTTTTACTTTTTCCTTGGTCTGTTGAATCAGTTCTGGACCTAGACTCCTGCGTTCTCCAACTTCATCCCAACATGTAGGCGATCTACATTTTCTTCCATATAACCCTTCGGAAGGTGGCATTCCAATGCTAGAGTGATAGCTATTATTGTAAGAGAATTCCACTAGCGGTAAATGTTTGTCCCAACTGCCTTCGAAATCTATGGCACATACACGTAGCATATCTTCGATGGTTTGAATTATCCTTTTGCTTTGCCCGTTCGTCTGTGGATGATAAGCAGTGCTTATGTTTAGTTTGGTACCAAGGCATTTGTGACACCCTCCAAAAACGGTTCAGAAGTTTGGGGTCCACAACATACACACACACATAATATATAAACCTGTATATGAAATAATATTTGCAATGACCCTGCTTTACACAACCACGGATCGCAACAGGTTAATGTATGAAAACAAGCCACAACCTTAACTTTTATTACATCGTACCAAATCCCAACTAGTTTAACTTACAATCGATAATGAAATTACTCTTACAAGCTTACATAACTCAACTATAATACAAATCTTCTGCTGGCTCGATCCAACTCATCCTGGAATCCTAGCTCGCACATTGGACTGGGAAACCTTGCTATCAATCATTTCCTTTTTAACTGTAGAATACATAAACAGATTCGCAAGAGTGAGCTAACTAGCTCAGGAAGTCATAATATCAATGACTGGGGTTAAACAATGATTAAATGAGATGATTCAGAAGAATCAAGTTTCTTGTTAAACAATCATTAGAATTGGATATTCATTTTAAGTTTTAAAACTAAGGTTAGGCTCTGATCTGTCACGCACTAACCCCGAGCAAGGCACACGGCTCTGCTCTACAAACTGGATCCAAGGCACACATTGGCCTAATTCAACCATGAATCTGATCTGACCACGAATCTGGTCCGCATAAAGAAGACTATCCAATTCTATAACAGTTCAGTATGATAAACAATATAATTCAATAAAACAAGATCATAATCAATAGTGATAAAACATTTGAATAAAAGCGTAATGCAATTCATGAGTATCACAATGGTATATCAAGGTATGTACGAGGAATGGCTTCCAGCCTGTAGGAGAATCAGGTATTAGATGAACAATAATTTCACAAGGTTTAGTCCTTTGGTGTTATAAGGTATGATCGAGTATAAAAGTTTCTGTATGTTCAAGCAATTATGTTCCAGTGTTTGGTGTATGGTGGATATGTATTTGTGGAGTAGTATTGTACTTATGTGGTTTAGTATCTGGTAAATCAACAATGGATGGTTTACAAAGAATAAGGCTTACAGCTCAAAGATTAAATGAGGTGATCAGGGTTCTAGGGTGAATGATTCAAAGTACTTTCAATATAAAGCAGAATTATTTTGAATACTAACAATATATCACGGGAGATTTTAGAAATATATGCAATATATCTTGAGAAAAGTTCAGAAGTACTTTCCTGATTCCAACTTTACTTGTACTTATCTAATGATCCTATTCAACAACCACTTGTCTACTTTTTCTATGCCTCACTTCTATTCACTGATCACTTGCTTTATTTTCTACACATCGATTCCATTTTCTGATCACCTGCTTCCTTTTTCTATACCTCGCTTACTATTCTAGGCATCATAAGTATCTATTAATATTCATCTCACATTATCTTAATCGTCACATGGACGTCATAAGATTTTATCTACCCTTCATTTCACCCAAATACGATTTATGGATTGAAAGTTATGACTAAAACAATCAAACAATAAACACATAGCCATATAACATATTAATCAGATAGCACATATCATGCAACGTAATCGATATAAATAATTTTTCAAAGAAGGTTTGGGGTTAAAATGATTTTTCTGGTATTTAATACGAATTTTTAAACATTTTTCGGAAATAAAACGGGTCTCCGACTGATTTTATAATTAAATAATAGAGTTCGAACACCCGAATCTGACTTTAAAATGATTTAATAATAATTATCGAGCCTTAAAAATAATATTTTAGAGCTCGAAACTATTTTTTTGAATCTTTAAATCAAAATAAATAATTAAATCTAATTAAATAATCAATTAAAATTAATAAATAACTATTTAAATTAATTAATCAATTAATACTTAAATAATTGACTAATTAAATAATTAATTATCAATTAAAATTTATTAATTAATTAATTTAGATTTATGTTGGAATTAAGAATAATTTTTAGAATTTAAAATAATGAATTTTGAAATAAAAAGGAATTTTTGCAATTAAGAACAGAATTTTTGAATTAATTTTAAATAAAAATCCCAGAAACAGATTTTTAAAATTGGATTTTGGGAAAAGGAAATTAAAGTCGGGTTATTTGATGAGTCACCAAGAACATGAACCGGGTCGTGAAGAACCCAGGTTCCGACCGTCGGAAAAGTTTCCGGCCGCTTTTATTCACGGCCAAAACAACACAGCTGAGGTTCGTTCTTGATCCTAATCCATTCTATAAGCTTCCAGCAATTCAAATACAACCTTAACATTACTAACCAATCTCTGCAACCAAAAATCCGGCCAAAACACCATTGAATCCGGCAATACTTCGAGTTTTCCGGCGAGACAACGAACCCACTCAAAACTCGACCATATTTAACGAGCTATACATGAAAATGAAGCTTGATTTCTATAAAAAAAAAGTTTCATGTAGTCAAAATCGATCCAGATTAACCGAATAAGAAGTTCCCAAAAACTAGTTAAGAACATTCAAAACCTTAAAACCCTAATTTTTGAATCCGGAAATTAAACCTTAAATTAAAAATGTTATTGAACTCCAAATCAAGAGTATAATATACCAAAATGTTCAGAATTTAATCCTCTACAACATGCAATCATCAAATCACACAAACAATATCAAAATCAAAAAGTCCTAATTTTAATCTAATTAAATTCAAATTTAATAAAATACACAGGAATTTACTTGATGTTTCTGCAGTGAAATGGATTGTAAAACTTGATTGTACTCGTCAAGAGCTTCGATTCGACTACTTGCACGCCCAAATCGGAGTTCGATAACGCCTTCGAATCTTCGTATGATTATGTAGAACGCGATGAATTTAGGGTTTTTCTCTGAAAAATTATATATTTAACTGACTGCAAATGATTTTCTGTATTTATAATTACGGAATATTGGTACCCCGTTGGATCATATCGGATATAAAGTATTACGTTTATTTGAGAAAACGGATCCAAAATGGTACCGATTTTAAGATAATTATCCAAATCTGTACTTTTTGTACTGCGGTCTTGCTCTTAGCGCTTTGGTTACACGTATTACGAGATGATAATTATAATAGTTTAATAAAATATCCGTTTCTCGAAAATACGGGGTTTATCGATTTACCAAAATGAATTTTGAATCGAAAATATTACGTCGGGACCCGCACGGGGAAAACCGTACCCCAGATCGAACAAGTCAAAACAGGGAAAATGCTCAGAATATTACAAATAGGTTGGAAATGAGTTTTCAGGAGAGTTTTGGGTTGTAAAAATATAAAAACGGTTGAAATCGGTTGATTCTCGATTATACAAAAATAGTTTATACATACTCAGATTTTTTTTTTATAAAATCTATAAATCATTTATAAAACCATATAACAACATAAAAAAATTGATAGAAAAATATCATAATTATCTATATTTTATTTTGGACCTATAAAAATTAAAATACTCAAGTTTTATCATATTTACACATCCAAACACAGATAACACTTAACAGATAATTCACCAAAAAATCATATAATAATCACAGAATATTTATTTATTGATATAAATAATTACACGATATATCCCGGATATTAAATCCCCCCCCTTAAAAGGATTCTGTCCTCAGAATCACTTAAGCAATAACTCAGGGTACCATTTTACGCATAACACTTTCTAAACCCCAGGTTGACTTTTCAACCCTTAGGTTTCTCCACAATACTCTTACTAACTTTATAAATTTATTTCTTAACACTTTCTCTCTCTTTTCTATGATTCCCTATTGGATTCTCAACTTAGGACAACTCTACCTGAAGTTCTATCGGCTCATGTTCTATCGCATGCCTAGAATTCTGGATTATGCCTTTTTAAATATTGCCACATAAAAACACTATGAATACGTTGCATATGCGGGGGTAACGCTAATTCGTATGCTATCTTATTGACACATTTCAAAATTTCAAAAGGTCTGACGTATCTAGGACTCAACTTTTCTTCCTTTTCGATCGTGGATGATTCCTTTTCACGGTGACACTTTTAACTATATTAAATCTTTTTCTCCAAACTCCGTATTCTTTCTAGCTTGATCTACATATTTCCTTTGACGATCCTGTGTGGCACTTAACCTTTTCTAAATAATCTCGATAGCTTCCTTTATCTGTTGTATCAACTCTAGTCCAAGTATTTCACGTTCGCCGACTTGATCCCAATATACTGGTGATCGACATTTGCATCCATAAAGAGCTTCATAGGGAGGCATTCCGATACTGGCATGATAATCATTATTGTAAGAAAATTCCACTAAGGGCAAATGTTCGTCCCAATTTCCTTTGAAATCAATGGAACAAACATGTAACATGTCTTTAATTGTTTGGATCATTCTCTCGCTCTGGCAATCAGTCTGCGGATGATAAGCTGTACTCATATTTGACTTAGTGCCTAAACATTCTTGAAAACTTTTCCAAAATATTGAATTGAATCGTGAATCTCGATCTGATACAATAGACACAGCGATTCCATGATAGACTACTATTTCCTTCAAATACATGTGAACCAACTTATCCAGTTAATATCTTTCATTGATAGGCAAGAAATGAGCTGATTTGGTTAGTATGTCCTGAAAGCAATATGTCCAAAGTCCAATCATGTATTAGGATTTAGGAATAACTTTTATGTAATCTGTTTTGATTTCATTGATATTAATAAAGACTTGTTTTGTTTTTATTATGGGCTTTATCTATTTAAGTGTTTAAATAAGATATACCATAGTTTAGAGTAAAGCTTTTTATGGATTATGATGAGATCATAATAGTGAGACCTAAAAAGATGATAACTCTAAACTTAAATAGTTCCTGGTCATAGGATTACTAACTGGTAATTAATAATCCGCAAAGATCGGTACATACTATGCTTGCTTCATTATGAAGGATGTCTGTTCTCATAGACATTTGTGTGGTGACACTATAGCTAGTATGTAGGTGCTTATTATAGAATAAGTTCACTGAACATGACTCACACAGCTGAACAACTGATGGAGTTCACTCACGTGTCAGCAGTTGTTCACATAGTGATAGTTGTACAAGTATCCTTAGACTTGAGGTCATCATAGTCATCTTGTGTACACTGAACTATGCTTCGGTTTAGTTCTTAGTCTCCAGGGACAATTATTAGGGCTCTTCTGGGTATAGGAATTTGTACACGAAGATAGTGTATGATCAATAAAGGATCTACCCCTTCCAGTGAAGGAAGCGAATGTTCAAGGCTGATCCACTTATGCTAGTTCAGGAATCTCTGGCCAGAGTAAATGAAATTAGAAAGGAGTTTCTAATTTGCATAGAACTATGCATAGTAAATGGTAAGCAAAGTGATTGAATTAGATAGGCTTGACACGAGATCCATGCCTTGTATTTAATCGGGACATTGTAGGGTAGAAGGAGTTTATTGTACGGTAACTATTCACTGAATAGGTTCATGGTATTCTAAGCAGTGAATTCATATTATCCGGATAGTCGCGATATGCTGAGAAGTACTGTCACGATGTAGAATAAATGTGATTAATTAATTAATCATATTTAATAAATTAGAGAATTCATATAAATAATGATAAAAATAGTTTTATTATTATTTATTTCTACTACCGGCTTAATATTGAACCTACAGGGTCACACCATAAAAAGAGAATGATTTAATGGTGGAGGAATTAATTAATAATGGCTAATAATTATTTATTTATGAAATAAATAATTATTTATTTATGAAATAAATAATTAATTGGCAAATTTAATAATTGATTAAATAAGATTTAATTGATTATAAATTAATTAAGAAAAGTTCTTAATATTATTAATTAAGGATTTAATTTTTGGAAATTAAATCAAGAGAGAGAATTATTTCTAAAGTGTTTAGAAAAAGGATTAATAATTAAAAGGTGTTTTAATTATTAATGAGAATAATAAATGGGATAATAATAATATTATTTATGGGAAAATTTCAGGTGAAAATTTTGCCTATAAGTACACTATTATAGACCCTATTTTATTCTAACCCACATCGAACCCGAAAACCCAAAAAGTTTGGAAAACCCAATTCTCTCCACCTCTTTCCTCCTCCTTAACATCGTTTTCTTGGTGGATACCGGTGGAGTGCTTCACACTTGAGGAGCAACTGGTAAGGATCTCTGATCGTTGTCTCCGAATTATTTTAAAAGGTTAGATTCGATCCCTCGAATTTTTATTCATGATCTGTATGCTTTTATTTGGATTTTGTATGTGTAAAAGTGTTTTGCCATGCCCCCGCTGCGTTAAAAATCCAATAATGGTATCAGAGCATAGGTTGTATGCATATAGATCTGTGGTAAAAATTTCAGAATTTTATGTGCTTATATGAATTAATTATGATTTTTACAAGTAATATCATGGATTAATTTTGTCTGATGAGAAATCATTTCTCAGAATAATTTTGAATGTTGATCTGGGTTTTACAAGTGTTGTAGATCGTCTGGGTTTTTTTTCATAATTTTATGATGTATAGATTTTTTATTATGAATTTTTAAAGATCTTGCAATTAAATTCGTAATTAAATAAATCATATATATATATATATATTATTTGTAAGTATATATATATGTACATCTATAAGTTATCTGCATCTACTGTGCTGTTGCCTGCTGTTATACGGTTGTCAGCAAAGCAAGAAGTCGACAGAGTTGTCAGGCTCGTTTTTCGAGGAGAAAGTGACGGCTGCTGCTAAAAAAAATAGGGGTGTAACGCATTCCGGGAATGCGTTACACACCTGTGGCGCATTCACGGAATGCGTTACACCCTTTAATGGCTTAAAAGGGGTGTAACGCATCACCAGAATGCGTTACAGGGCTTGTAACGCGTTCCTGTAATGCGTTACAGCCCGTCTGTTGATATTAAAATTGATTTTCTGGGAGTTTCGTAACTCCGTTTTGGGTGTGTAATATACCGTTGGATTCGTTTTTCTGAGACGGATCTAATGGAGTGATCAATTTTAGTTTATATAAAAGTTTTGAACTTTTTATATTTCCATGAAGTGTTTTAAAGTTGTTTTTGACTGTTTTAATTGCTTTTAAATGCTTCATGTGATACATAGAGATGTATAATGCTTAGATTAATGTGCTAGATGATATAACATGCCTACCTTGATGTTTATTCATGTTTATATATGTGATATATGCTTAGTTTATCATGCGATGATAGATTTAGGTGAACTTAAATGAACGTAAGGCGTTTGTTAGACAACCTAGTATAGTGAAATTGTTTCATAACCTTAATAACAATATTATGAATACAATCATGAGATTCTTGTGTTTGTGAAACACGTAATTGAATATGAATTTTCGATATGAGAGAAAGGATGATTCTGTCAACAACAGATTTTGATCTGTAAGAAAGGGTTATTAAGTGACGCCTCTTGACAATGCTCCACCCGATCTGGGAATCATCTGATTATTGATTTGAAATATTTAATTTAAAAGGAAGAATTTCTTTATAATATAATTATGATTGTAACGTAATATAATCCCTCTAAAATTAAATAATATCAAGTAGTAATTGGCCAATGACACAACGGGCTTGTGTCGGTCATAGCCTTCCAACATGATAGAAAAGTAGTTCTTATTTTTGAATCATTGTCGGTTCGTGCTACAGCCGAGGGCTTTGATTTCGAAATAAGAAATACTTGTCTATTACATAGAGATGTGTACATTGAATAAGAATCTAAAGGTCGGTACGTGCTACAGCCGTGGGCCTTTGGGGACTGATTCAACTGTACGGAATGTTGGGTTAGACTTGACTTAGAATATTGAGTTTGTTGTGCCACAGCCGAGACTCAATTATTCAAGAGGCTAAAGTTTGATTAGGGAATAACATAAGATGTAATTGACAAGAGTTGTCTGCCTATTGAACATTACATGGCGGTTCGTGCTACAGCCGGGGTTGTGTAATGGAATGTAGGATCCCTATTCCCACTAGCATTATGAATGCTTAATTTTCACGTAGGGGGTTGAATAAATTAGATAAACTAGTGGGAGCCACTTATGAATAAAGACCCGATTCATATAGTGTTTTAAAATGAAATCAAATATTTGCTAAATGTTGTTATGTGTTTATCATTTACAGATTTACTTTGTACGTTATGTCTTCTGCACTATCACTCAGGAGCATACTAAATGCTCACAAATTGACTGGTCCTAATTATGCTGACTAGCTTCGAAACTTGAGAATTGTTCTCAGGATTGAGAAGCTGGAATACGTGATTGACTCACCTAAGCCTACTGAACCTGCTAGTGATGCACATAATGATGAACATGTTGTGTATCGTAAGTGGATAGATGATGCAAATGTTGCTCAATGCATCATGCTAGCTTCCATGAACATTGAGCTACAGAAGCAACATGAGCATATGGATGCTCACACTATCCTAATGCATCTACAAGAGTTGTATGATGTGGCGGGGAGGACAGCTCGATATGAGATATCGAAGGAGTTGTTCGGTTGTAGGATGTCTGAGGGATCATCTGTGAATGACCATGTACTTAAGATGATCAATTTGATTGAACGTCTTGGACAACTTGGTTTTGCCATGGATGGGGAGCTGAGCCAAGACTTGGTGTAATAACCCTAATTTTTGGGAAATTTTGAAACCCTTATGAATAGTTTTTTTGCTGAATGAGAAAACTTTTCATGCCACACTATGTAGGGGTTCTGATATGGATATTCTGAGATTTTATTAGTACTTTATATGGGATATAAGTGTATGTAAAGATCGTCAGAATCCAAATCCGAACACTTTGATTTTTCCCAGAAATCCAATAGATACGGAAAGAATTGAGTATACGGTAACAGGATAAAAGGATTTAAATTAAAGGATTATAATAGAGGATCATAAAAAGGAATATAATGTATTGAGAAAGGTTAAGGGAACCTAAGTAATGAGATCCCGGGTATGATCCTTCAAATGATAAACGAAAACGAAAGTTAAGCGAACCGTATAACAGATCAGCGGTCATTAGGCAAACAATTAGGAAGTTAATCAAAGGGATTAGAGAGGATGATGTCACCCAACCAATGAGAAGGGGACAAGGAGGGGAGGATGACATCATGAGGATGACACAAGCATGACATGGGAAGGAAGGAGGTGTGGTTGAATGAGAACCACACAAATTCAAGGGCAACAAGGTAATTGACTAAATCAAACACAAAAACAAATCAACCAAGCCAAGCAAAATCATTCTTCATCAAAATCAAAAAGAACCAAGGCTTGTTCTTGAAGAGCTCTCGGCTTTTTACTATTCAAAAGGCAAGGAAATTCAAAAATCAAAGTTCCAAGCTTCCTAAATTGGTGAGTTAATTCCCTAATCATCTTCATGCTTAGTTAGGGCTATATCATGAGTTTAAGCCATCAATTCCTTCTCCATCTTCTTCATTTAATCAAAGAAGAAGACTATGAATAGTGTTTTCAAGTTTTTAACTTGAAATTTTTCTTGTTTTCCTTGAAGATCCAAGCATTCCTAAGACTTCTCAAAGCTTCTTAAGGCTTCCTAGCTCCTCCCACCACTTCAAGGAAGGTATACCATCTCCAAACCCTAGATTCCTATGTATTATAAGATGATTTTTATTAGTAGGATGATATTGTAGCTTGATGTCGGTGATTTAGAGTTTGGGATTGAATTGGTATTGAAATGGAATGGTAAATATTGTTGTTTTGATTAAAAGAACTTAAGTATGGTTAAAGTTAAGCTTAGGCATAAGTATGAATGTTAAAATTGAATTGGTTTGGGTTGTTATGATGTGATAAGGATGGATGTTGGTTGTATGTTGGATTTGAGGTTGAATTGGGTTGGTTTTGAATGGGTTTAAATTGGGAAATCGCGTAAACATAGCCGTCGTAATGTCCGATTTTGTTTAGACTGTTTTTGTGCATAACATTAGGACCCGAGAACCCGATTATGACCATTGCCATGTCTAGATAGCTTATGTTACGAGCTTCGTTTTGATATGTAGTTCGTTCGATTCCGATGCACGGTTTAGGAGAAACGACCGTTTCAATTAACGGCGTTTCGCGAACGAAACTTTTCCCCTCGCCTTACTTTGAAACATAGGTTAAAGACCAAAAAGGACGAATTGAAGTATGAAACATTTATGGTAAGTGTTTTAGGCAGTTGGTAAGACACTCGCGAGGGAATCGCCTTAGAACTCGTAAAGGTTAAATTACAAAAAATGGTGGAGCCAAGGGTACTCGAGTGACTTAAGAAAATCAGTAAGCGCAAAACAAGCGTTAGAGTCTAAGTTAGTTAAAGTATAGATTTACAAGTGACTTTGGTTTAATTCCAACTTACTTGTTGTTTATAGGTTACCAGACTCGTCCCGAGCCATTCGTAACCCCCAGTCGCTCAGGCAAGTTTTCTACCCGATATACTGTTGTTGTGATGTAAATATATGTATATGCATTATCTTGTGATAGTGCATGATTGTTATTAGCAAATTTTGCGATATATTGGAGCATGCTGATATGGTATATATGCATGTCTGTTTCGTAATCTGGTTATCTATCTGTTGATTTTAATGCTTATAGTTGCATAATACCTATGCTAGAAATAAGCAAGTAGTTGTGTATACCCTTAGTATAGGGGATAAAAGGTGAACATATTTCTAAACCGGGAGTCGATGTTCCCGAGTATATTATATATATATATATATATATATATATATATATGGATATAGTTTTTAAAACTATGGATCGAATAAGGTTTATTCGATACCTTTATTTTACTTAATTGAATATTAATTTGAGTATTCATTCGAGGGCTTATGACTCAGTTTATTTTATTATTTGAATATTATTTGAATATTCATTCGAGGGCTTATGACTCAGTTTATATTATTATTGAATATTACTTGGATATTCATTTGAGGATGTATGACTCCTTTATTTTATGAATATTATTTATAGTATTCATTTGAGGTATTATGACTCCGCTTATTACTTAATAATATTCTTTATTGTATTAAAGAATAAGGTGTCGATAATCAAACTTATTTTTGATTATTCAAATAAAGATATTACTTTCGTATAAGTATATCTTTGATTATTTGCTATTCATTTCAAGTATAAGTTTTAATACTTCTACTTCAATTATTTTATAAAGATTATTCTTTATGGGAATATTATTTAAATAATAATATTCAGACATTTTCTAAATATTCTGGGGACTGATTTACTTCATTAAATCAGCTTCACTCCAAACATTCTTAAAAAAGTTTTGCGAGACTTCAAAATGATTTTTAAAAGTTAGAGCGGATCCCAAAACTCATTTTTTTTAAGATCCTCCTTTCGAAGGGGATTTAAATACTCGCTCAAAACCTGAGGGATCCGGCTCTGTGGTGTGTTTTATATTCGCAACAAGGTTGCTGTTTTGATAAATGAATTGATTACTTACCCAACACTCGGGAAGTAAAATTTTTGGAACAAGTTAATCCATTAACAGGCATCGCCTGGGAAATATCGGTGAGTTCTCCTTTCCAAATAGATACGACTTCTTGGTGGAGCCGTATCAACAAGTTTCTACTTGGGGAAAGTGGGGACGAGCTTTACGTTTCAGAGTCATGGATTTCATCTGAACTAGGAGTGGCGTAAGTGGCCGAGTAGCGCCGGCCCAGCCTTATTATATTGGCCCAAATGGCCTGGAAGTTCCGCTAAGGCGGTCCATTCCTTAGGAGTTCAGTGTTCGGTTGACAAGTAAATCCGACAGGTTCTCCTCTACATGTAGAAAATGGTGGGGTTGTACTACTACGACTGATCATCGTAAGTGGTCTTCCTGGCACGGCAAACTCCCGTAATGAGTTCATCATCCAATTGGATAATTTCTGCAACACTACCCAGAGCACTTCGATAGAAAGGCTACGGTTGGGCGATTGTTGAGTGTTGGCAGGGTCAAGTTTTCAAAATGATGGTTACATCAAATAAAGTATCTCGTAACTTCATTTTATTTTGATAATATTTTAAAGATTTAATCTATTCAAATCTTGTCTTATAGTCTCATCTATGTGATGAACTTTTGAAGCTAATTATAACTTGAACGGTGGTAGTTCAAGTAGTATTTGGGAAAGATATAAGTATATTGGGGTATCTTGTAACTTCATCTTTTAAACTTATATCTAATTAATAATTGTCTTATGAATGACAAAGATTTTCAGAAAAACGTTGAGACAAGGTTAGATATATGAGATCACCTTGCAACGATATTTTTTTTATACATTTATGCACTGGGACTTTGTGTATATTATGCATGGAAGAGGACTTCCAATATTTTGCAAAGTATATATATATATATATATACTGAATATTTTGCGACTTTATCGCATTAAGATATCAACTTGGTTCATTTCTTTTGACCAAGACTTTCATGAGTACTAAGAGAAGGCTCATATACTATTAATCATTATACATATTATTTTGGTGGGCTTGCTGCTCACCCTTGCTTTCTTCTTTCATCACACAACAACAGATAGAAAGGATGAACAGGACCAAGCTCCCGATTCGCAAGCGATTAGGAGACGTTCCGCAGTTTTCTAGAAGCATTGATGCCGCCGTAGCTGAGGTAGGAGCTACCAATAGGCTAGGCTTTCAACTTCTAATGTACCAGATTTATGTATATTTATGAATTGTAATAATGGCAAAGAAATGTAAATTTATTTAGAAAACCTTTTAAGGTGTATTGGCAGATAATTATGGAATAAAATGACTTGTGGTTATTTTTGGATGTTCATCTCTGAGACTATAACGTGTGGTGTGTGTGTTTATTGTGGGGTCACAGTATAGAGTAGTTGAGTAATTATTAAGATTGGGTGTTGTTAAGGGAAATGGAACTCGTGACAACCCGGATCCCCGACCCCGGATTTGGGGGTGTTACAGAAATGGTATCAGAGCTAAGTGTTATAAACCTCAGAGATGATGTGACGTTAAGATAATAAGTTCACTAAGATAATAAGAACTCTTTCCAAGTTCATAGTCGGGCTACCTAACGTAGCACTGACAGTTAAAACCCTTACGGGAACCCTTATAAGTATCGTGATAGTAACATAGTTTGTTCTCGTATAGGGCAGCGGGGCACCAAACCTTGAGGTTCAGGAGCATCAGCATGAGGATGTTTTATTACAAGTTGGAGATCAAATTGTGAATCCGATGGAGTACCCTAATGAGGGACCGGATGAGGTTCAGATAGAGAATGTTGCGGTTGAGGATGTTATTTCGGAAAGGATTGTGGCTGAGAAGGATCTCATGGAGGATCCTGATGAGAATGAAGAAAGGACCGTTGAGGAACAGATGACTGTAGTCAGGGCGACTACCAGAGCAAGAATGGCCGCGAGGGTGGCACTAGAGGATGAAGAGTTACCAAGGGCACAAAGGTTAATGAGGGCAGAAGGAGTGGGGCCTTCCACGACCCCAATTATACCAGTATCAGACCCTCTTCCAGAGGCTCCTGTAGACACCCATGAGGTTCCACCAATTCCTGTTCCCTCCCCTGTACAGAACCCAGCACATACTAAGAAAATGCCACCTTTATCCCCTGAACCATTGTCACCTGATACCGTGCTTGGTTATCCATTTGGATCTCCTGGGTCTGCACCACCTGCACCCCATGGACTGCTAGATGCTACCACTCAGGCTTCTCTTATCGCTGATTATCATATGACTTTGGGTGGCCTGTCAGAGGCCCGGAATGTTAGCAGTGATCTGTTGGATCGACTTATTGTACCAAGGATTGAGGGTGGGATACTTCCGGCAGGATTAGCGTATAGCATGTAAAGGATTGAGGCTACCACCCGTGTTACAGCTAGAGGCCATCTTGAGGGTCAGGTTGATCCAGCTCTACTTGCGACTATCTTAGACCTCATCACCTCTGTGATGGAGCAGGTTAGGGATGTCGTGCGTGCTCGCATCTCTTAATCCATGGTAGTGTGCAGAGCCAGAGCAATCAAACAAGGGTTTCATGTAGCACCGCTTTTGGAGGATTAGCCTAAGTTATGAATGATTAGTTTTAATGACGAGATGACTATCTATGGTAGTACTTTTGGGATAGGAGCGATAAGTTCATATGATGTAATCCTCTTTAATATGTTCAGTTGTTGTACCCTCGAACAAATGGTTATGTATATATTCGTTAATTTCAGTTCAGATCAGTTTGTTTGTGATAAATCACATTGTTAATTGCTCTATTAACACTTAAGAGAGTGTCATGAAGTTTATCGAACTTAAGAATTCATAATTTGCAATCGTGCAAGGACTAAACGAGGGGAAGAATTAAGCAAAGTAAGTAAGACAAATATCCGGAGATTCTCAAAATTTTCCAAGTAATATGCCCCCACAAGGAATAAGATTAAGGGAAAACCTTGAACGTGATAATCAGGGAGGTCGCAATTCAGATATAAAGAACCCGGAATATAATAAAATGGAAAATGAAGATTTTAAATTAAAAGATGACTCCAATTATGGGGAGTAGGAAGAAATATTTAGACTAAGAAAGCAAAAGTCGAGCGAGATAAGGAGACCCGAGACGGTACTCCTATACGGAAATTCATGAACCTGTCTAAACAGAACTTATATTTTATTCCCAACCACCACCTTGAGGAAACAATGTGGTGTGAAATTCTTTCATGACCTTTAAATCGCTAAGCTCTCAGAGTTCCAAGGAACAGGCTGACCCAGCCGAGGCAAGAGCCTGGCTAAAGGAAATATAGGAATCATTTGAGATTCAAAATGATTGATGAACCACAAAAGACCATTTTTGTCACTTACCCTCCTAAGAGAGAGACCACCCGCTGGTGAAAGACCAAGAAAGGCACGGAGCCAGAGGTTAGAATAAACTGATTTAAGTTCAGTCAATTGTTTTCGGGAAAGTAATTCCCAAAGATAAGGAGATAGTGTAAAAGCTTTAGAGCCAGAACAAAGGCAGACGAGTATGATGAATTATGAATCTAAGATGTAAAAGTTGTCAAGATTCGTTCTGAGGACACGAATCCAGAATGATGGGATGGTTGAAATCAATGCTTATGTAGTGTTGGTTCATGTAATGGTTGTAATGGAAATGAAAATAAAAAGAAACTGAAGTGGAAAGGAATATAAAGGCGATAGAGTTGGAGGAATGATAAGGAAGATGGGTATGAGGAAACCCTAAAGACTCGTAGCAATAGAAATAGAAAAGTATGTAATCGTCAGGATGAGGGTGATTTACCATGAGTTAAAATTGATGGTTGAAGGCATAAGAGATACATATATTTTATCCCCTTTAAGTTGGGAGGATTCAAGGAAACCTTTAGATAGTTCGAAGGATAAATAATAAGACGCGGATAGACTAAGGAGACAAGAAAGTAAGAAAGTAGGAAAATTGGATGAAGGAAGTGACCTTCAATAATGTGAAATGTAAGACCGGTGGCTCGATACTCAGAAAGGGAGACACCAGGTATGAGAGATATCCCAATATTGAGGTGACTGTTGAGATAAACAACAAAAGTAAATAAGGAATTATTAAGAAGAAGTTCACGTTGAACACGACCAATATCTTCCAGAACATCCATGTTATCATTACCAAATCAGGAAAGAAAAGCGAATGACCCTTGTTATCTTTTGGAGGCCATATGGATTGACCTCAATTTGAATAAGGACGCTATTATGAAGTTAGGTATAGACTATCGAGGTGGGAATGATGAATAAGATAATCTATCAAGGATATATGACTTGATTTGTCCAAGGAAGGATGCAAGTACCTTTTAAAGATGGGATTAAGGATATAACTTCGATAACTTAAAATGAATCCTAGGGGAATGCATAAAGGTTGGCATTTCACCCTTAATAGGGACAGTATGAGTTTTGACAGTATGATTTGGAAAAGGTTAATGTAACAACAACCTTTAAGAATCAGTGGAGAAATTTTTCAGAAGTATATAGACAATGGTTCTAGTAATAGTAAATGGTATTTTAATATGCCCTGTATCTAGGGAATACAGGAGGAACGATTGAAGGATAACCTTAGAGGTTTTACAAGGAGAAAGGTAATATTCAAAATTTTCAAGAATAGAAATGTTGATAAAGGAAATATGACGTAATTATAATGTTGCCAAGTGGGGCACGTGTTAAACCACGAGAAAGTATGGATCGAACCAGTAATGGTCGAAATTATTCAGGGCAATTAGGACTTAAGATAAAAGATGTTCTAATTATGATTGAGAGTCAGTCATGACAGTGATTAACCTCTAAAGACTGAGGCAATAACTTATGGAAAAATGGTGATTTTTTTTACTCATCAGATTTTAAGGAAAGCATTTTCGCATAAGCTGTGATTGAAATAAGGTAGAAAATTTATTTGGAGGTGGTTAAAGTGACATTGACTGTAAGGAAATTTTACTATCAGGAAAGGCCAAAGAGGTGGCCGACACTTTAAAGGTAAGAGGATAATTATAGGCGCTTGTGCCAAAAGAATACAGTGATGATGGTTAAAACTGTGAAGGTTGTATTATGGTTTGGAAGATTGACATTCCTTCTGATGACTGTGCAATACCCAACCGTAATAGTAGTTGGTAAAGGTTTAATTCGTGTAATCGCCATGAACGGGCTATCTATCTTAGAAGGTCCTATCTTGAGATAAGCCAGGACCATGTTTCAAAAAGGACTAGACGAACCTTTGAGTAAGTCTTCTATTTAAGGCATATAATTTAGAATGGTATTAACCTGCTATCGTTGCTTTGATTGAAACTCTTCAGCAATTTTATCTGCTTCATGTCATGTATGTATGTCAGGATCAGGAGTGTTCTTCATGAATCGGAAATGGTGATTATGTTACCTCCCTAGAAGGATTTGATACGACATGTATGGACTCCGTATGGTTAGCTATTAAGACTTCATGGAAAATGAATGACGACAGTAGGTCAGTAGTGGACCATAGTAATGCAGCAATGATTCTGCGAGTAATGAGCTGGTTACAACCGTGAGAGTTGTATTGGAATGGATGTTGAGATTGAGTACCACTAAACGGGTCGTGGTAGTGTATAAGTTATCATTGATAGACTAATTAAGTAGAGTATCTACCTATTGAATATTTATTCCTCCTTATCAATAGAGGGTCGTATGACTATACGAGGAAGGTTACGATACAAGCATATAATTCTAGTAACGATGATGTCTAGAATGAGATCCCAGATTCGATTTTCAATGTCGAGGGAGTTTCAAAGGTGATTGTGTATAAGCTCGAGGAAGAGCATGGGTCCATAGAATGATGGACGGAATAGAAAAAATATTTAAGCATGTGAAATGCGATGCTATAATACTTGATGCTGATATAAATACGTATATGTTTTGTTCTCCTATGACAAACCTCTATAGTTCAGAGGTAGGTTCCAAGCCAGATATTTTGTGGCAGTATATTTTTTTTCATATATACAATTCTCTTCAATTCGTTCTTTTCTCTTCTTTTCATTTCATGTAAGCTGAGAAGAACAACCCTTCCAGAAAGGGGAGGTATTGTCGAATGACTATCTATCTGTGTGATAGAAGCCTAGTAGGATACCATCTATTGTTTAATTGCTTGTGAAGTACTAAAGGCTGGCCACCTTCTGTACTAACTATGCGATATAACAAGTGTTCATGATCATAGTGATCTCTCAATTAATTCCTTTATTTCTATTTGATTGATCAAATTTTGGAAAATAGAAACAACTGAAAAAGGAGTAATAAAGTGGTGGTAGTATGCGGAATGGAAACACATTCGTGATACTAAGGTTGACGTGGTTATTAAAAGGTTATAGAACGCTAGCGAGCAAAAGTATAACCCGTATAATATTAGGAACGGAAGGTAGTAGCGATTACGAACTGGAAAAGAATGGGTATTGAGAAGCAAAAGTTCTAATGATTAGAAGCTATGATGAGAGTCTGTGTAATAGACTTGAAAGAATTTGGAATGATCACTTAACGCGGATTAAGTTATCTTACGACAATAGATCATATGTCAGTATTGAGGTATCGCCTTATGAGATCCTTGAGGGAAGACAATGTCGATCTCCCTTATGTTAGGATGAAGTTGTAGAGCGCAAGATGCTCGGACCCGCAGTAGTCCAAAGGACCAGGGATATAATAGATCTAATCAGAGGACGACTGGTAGTAGCCAGGAAGGACATAAGAAGTATGTCTATTTGACACGAAAGGACAAAGAATAGGAAGGAGGCAACCTTGTATTGTTAAAAGTATTCCCTTGAAAAGAATTAATGAGATTCGGAAAGAAAGGAAAGCTAAGTCCACGAATTGTTGGACCCTGGGATATACTAAGACGTATTGGGAAGTTAGCATATGAGTTAGCCCTAACCCCGAACATGTAGCAAGTTCATAGCGTGTTCCACGTATCAATGTTAAGGAAGTATAATTTGGATGCCAGATAAATAGGGGCATATGAGCGCATAGACATGCAACCAGACATAACCTATATGGAGCAACCAGGAAGGGTTATAGAGTGAAAAGGAACAAGTGCTTAGGAGAAGGGTTATCAAACTAGTCAGAGTTTGATGGTAGAACCACAATGTGGGAAAATTACTTGAGAGTTAGAAAGTGCAATGCTAAGAGAGTATCCCTATTCATTTTCTATCAGATTCCGGGACGGAATCCTTTTAAGGAGGGGAGACTGTAATAACCCCAATTTTTGGGAAATTTTGAAACCCTTATGAATAGTGTTTTTGCTGAATGAGAAAAATTTTCATGCCACACTATGTAGGGGTTCTGATATGGATATTCTGAGATTTTATTAGTACTTTATATGGGATATAAGTGTATGTAAAGATCGTCAGAATCCAAGTCCGAACACTTTGATTTTTCCCGGAAATCCAATAGATACGGAAAGAATTGAGTATAAGGTAACAGGATAAAAGGATTTAAATTAAAGGATTATAATAGAGGATCATAAAAAGGAATATAATGTATTGAGAAAGGTTAAGGGAACCTAAGTAATGAGATCCCGGGTATGATCCTTCAAATGATAAACGAAAACGAAAGTTAAGCGAACCGTATAACAGATCAGCGGTCATTAGGAAAACAATTAGGAAGTTAATCAAAGGGATTAGAGAGGATGATGTCACCCAACCAATGAGAAGGGGACAAGGAGGGGAGGATGACATTATGAGGATGACACAAGCATGACATGGGAAGGAAGGAGGTGTGGTTGAATGAGAACCACACAAATTCAAGGGCAACAAGGTAATTGACTAAATCAAACACAAAAACAAATCAACCAAGCCAAGTAAAATCATTCTTCATCAAAATCAAAAAGAACCAAGGCTTGTTCTTGAAGAGCTCTCGGCTTTTTACTATTCAAAAGGCAAGGAAATTCAAAAATCAAAGTTCCAAGCTTCCTAAATTGGTGAGTTAATTCCCTAATCATCTTCATGCTTAGTTAGGGCTATATCATGAGTTTAAGCCATCAATTCCTTCTCCATCTTCTTCATTTAATCAAAGAAGAAGACTATGAATAGTGTTTTCAAGTTTTTAACTTGAAATTTTTCTTGTTTTCCTTGAAGATCCAAGCATTCCTAAGACTTCTCAAAGCTTCTTAAGGCTTCCTAGCTCCTCCCACCACTTCAAGGAAGGTATACCATCTCCAAACCCTAGATTCCTATGTATTATAAGATGATTTTTATTAGTAGGATGATATTGTAGCTTGATGTTGGTGATTTAGAGTTTGGGATTGAATTGGTATTGAAATGGAATGGTAAATGTTGTTGTTTTGATTAAAAGAACTTAAGTATGGTTAAAGTTAAGCTTAGGCATAAGTATGAATGTTAAAATTGAATTGGTTGGGGTTGTTATGATGTGATAAGGATGGATGTTGGTTGTATGTTGGATTTGAGGTTGAATTGGGTTGGTTTTGAATGGGTTTAAATTGGGAAATCGCGTAAACATAGTCGTCGTAACGTCCGATTTTCTTTAGACTGTTTTTGTGAATAACATTAGGACCCGAGAACCCCCTGCTATATTATGACCATTGCCATTTCTAGATAGCTCATGTTACGAGCTTCGTTTTGATATGTAGTTCATTCGATTCCGATGCACGGTTTAGGAGAAACAACCGTTTCAAGTAACGGCGTTTCGCGAACGAAACTTTTCCCCTCACCTTACTTTGAAACATAGGTTAAAGACCAAAAAGGACTAATGGAAGTATGAAACATTTATGGTAAGTGTGTTAGGCAGTTGGTAAGACACTCGCGAAGGAATCGCCTTAGAACTCGTAAAGGTTAAATTACAAAAAATGGTGGAGCCAAGGGTACTCGAGTGACTTAAGAAAATCAGTAAGCGCAAAACAAGCGTTAGAGTCTAAGTTAGTTAAAGTATAGATTTACAAGTGACTTTGGTTTAATTCTAACTTACTTGTTGTTTATAGGTTACCAGACTCGTCCCGAGCCATTCGTAACCCCCAGTCGCTCAGGCAAGTTTTCTACCCGATATACTGTTGTTGTGATGTAAATATATGTATATGCATTATCTTGTGATAGTGCATGATTGTTATTAGCAAATTTTGCGATATATTGGAGCATGCTGATATGGTATATATGCATGTCTGTTTCGTAATCTGGTTATCTATCTGTTGATTTCAGTGCTTATAGTTGCATAATACCTATGCTAAAAATAAGCAAGTAGTTGCGTATACCCTTAGTATAGGGGATAAAAGGTGAACATATTTCTAAACCGGGAGTCGATGTTCCCGAGTATATTATATATATATATATATATATTTATATATATATGGATATAGTTTTTAAAACTATGGATCGAATAAGGTTTATTCGATACCTTTATTTTACTTAATTGAATATTAATTTGAGTATTCATTCGAGGGCTTATGACTCAGTTTATTTTATTATTTGAATATTATTTGAATATTCATTCGAGGGCTTATGACTCAGTTTATATTATTATTGAATATTACTTGGATATTCATTTGAGGATGTATGACTCCTTTATTTTATGAATATTATTTATAGTATTCATTTGAGGTATTATGACTCCGCTTATTACTTAATAATATTCTTTATTGTATTAAAGAATAAGGTGTCGATAATCAAACTTATTTTTGATTATTCAAATAAAGATATTACTTTCGTATAAGTATATCTTTGATTATTTGCTATTCATTTCAAGTATAAGTTTTAATACTTCTACTTCAATTATTTTATAAAGATTATTCTTTATGGGAATATTATTTAAATAATAATATTCAGACATTTTCTAAATATTCTGGGGACTGATTTACTTCATTAAATCAGCTTCACTCCAAACATTCTTAAAAATGTTTTGCGAGACTTCAAAATGATTTTTAAAAGTTAGAGCGGATCCCAAAACTCATTTTTTTTAAGATCCTCCTTTCGAAGGGGATTTAAATACTCGCTCAAAACCTGAGGGATCCGGCTCTGTGGTGTGTTTTATATTCGCAACAAGGTTGCTGTTTTGATAAATGAATTGATTACTTACCCAACACTCGGGAAGTAAAATTCTTGGAACAAGTTAATCCATTAACAGGCATCGCCTGGGAAATATCGGTGAGTTCTCCTTTCCAAATAGATACGACTTCTTGGTGGAGCCGTATCAACAAGTTTCTACTTGGGGAAAGTGGGGACGAGCTTTACGTTTCAGAGTCATGGATTTCATCTGAACTAGGAGTGGCGTAAGTGGCCGAGTAGCGCCGGCCCAGCCTTATTATATTGGCCCAAATGGCCTGGAAGTTCCGCTAAGGCGGTCCATTCCTTAGGAGTTCAGTGTTCGGTTGACAAGTAAATCCGACAGGTTCTCCTCTACATGTAGAAAATGGTGGGGTTGTACTACTACGACTGATCATCGTAAGTGGTCTTCCTGGCGCGACAAACTCCCGTAATGAGTTCATCATCCAATTGGATAATTTCTGCAACACTACCCAGAGCACTTCGATAGAAAGGCTACGGTTGGGCGATTGTTGAGTGTTGGCAGGGTCAAGTTTTCAAAATGATGGTTACATCAAATAAAGTATCTCGTAACTTCATTTTATTTTGATAATATTTTAAAGATTTAATCTATTCAAATCTTGTCTTATAGTCTCATCTATGTGATGAACTTTTGAAGCTAATTATAACTTGAACGGTGGTAGTTCAAGTAGTATTTGGGAAAGATATAAGTATATTGGGGTATCTTGTAACTTCATCTTTTAAACTTATATCTAATTAATAATTGTCTTATGAATGACAAAGATTTTCAGAAAAACGTTGAGACAAGGTTAGATATATGAGATCACCTTGCAACGATATTTTTTTTATACAGTTATACACTGGGACTTTGTGTATATTATGCATGGAAGAGGACTTCCAATATTTTGAAAAGTATATATGTATATATATATATACTGAATATTTTGTGACTTTATCGCATTAAGATATCAACTTGGTTCATTTCTTTTGACCAAGACTTTCATGAGTACTAAGAGAAGGCTCATATACTATTAATCATTATACATATTATTTTGGTGGGCTTGCTGCTCACCCTTGCTTTCTTCTTTCATCACACAACAACAGATAGAAAGGATGAACATGACCAAGCTCCCGATTCGCAAGCGATTAGGAGACGTTCCACAGTTTTCTAGAAGCATTGATGCCGTCGTAGCTGAGGTAGGAGCTACCAATAGGCTAGGCTTTCAACTTCTAATGTACCAGATTTATGTATATTTATGAATTGTAATAATGGCAAAGAAATGTAAATTTATTCAGAAAACCTTTTAAGGTGTATTGGCAGATAATTGTGGAATAAAATGACTTGTGGTTATTTTTGGATGTTCATCTCTGAGACTATAACGTGTGGTGTGTGTGTTTATTATGGGGTCACAGTATAGAGTAGTTGAGTAATTATTAAGATTGGGTGTTGTTAAGGGAAATGGAACTCGTGACAACCCGGATCCCCGACCCCGGATTTGGGGGTGTTACACTTGGTCTTGCAATCGCTTCCGAGTTCGTTCTCGCAGTTTGTTGTGAACTTTCACATGAATAAGTTGGATGTCAGCCTGCCTGAACTCCACAACATGTTGAAGACTGCGGAATCGAATTTTCCCCCCTAAGAAGAGTTCTGTTCTTCTAATTGGTGAAGGTTCCAATCCTAAGAAAAGGAAGAGGAACTCTTCCAAGAAGAAGAAAGTAGGTGAAGAAAAGTCGGTTCCACCAAAAGCTGAAGACCCCAAGAGCAAAGTTGTTTGCTTTCACTGTAACAAGGTGGGGCACTGGAAGAGGAACTGCAAGGTTTACCTTGCAGAATTGAAGAAGAAGGGTAGTGAGACTACCGCTTCTGATTCAGGTATGTTCAAGATAGAAGTGAATATGTCATTAAATCAAATTTCTACTTGGGTATTAGATACCGCCTGTGGTTCTCAAATCTGCAATTTGTTGCAGGGACCAAGGAGAAGTAGGACTCTTGAGGAAGAGGGGGTGATTCTACTGATGGGAAATGGAGCAAGAGTTGCTGCTGAAGATGTAGAATTATTTCATTTACATATGCCTATGGGCAAGACTATTGTTTTTAAATAATTGTTATTTTGTTCCCTCGATTGTGAGGAATATTATTCCCATGTTAGACTTGGCTGGATTTTCATTTATTATTGAGAATATTGAATGTTCTATTCTTAGAGATAATATTCTTTATGGACGTGGTACTTTAAATAATGGTCTGTATAAATGTGACGTAATTTACTTCAGATTGAACAAACTAATAAAAGAAAAAGGGATGATGAAAATCTCACTTTATAGTGGCACTGCAGTCTCCATTTAGTAGACATGGAGAGAGGACTACAAATTTGCTAGGAATGGTACACACAGATGTATGTGGACCAATGTCTACGCAAGCCATGGGTGGATTTTCATACTTCATTACTTTCATAGATGATAGATCTGGATTCGGATATGTGTTTGATGAAACACAAGTCTGAGGCCTTTGAAAAGTTCAAAGAATATAAGTATGAAGTGGAGAAACAACCAAACATAGTATTATAACTCTTCGATCAGATCGAGGTGGTGAATACTTTAATGGAGTGTTTCTAGATTATCTCAAAGTAAATGGTATAGTCTCCCAGTGGACTCCTCCAGATTGGTATCTGAAAAGAGAAATCGAACTTTGTTAGACATAGTTCGGTCCATGATGAGCTATGCAAATCTTCCAGTATTCCTATGGGGTTATGCATTGGAAACCTCAGCATATTTACTGAATAAGGTGCTTTCAAAATCTGTTCCTCAAACTTCGTATGAGATATGGAAAGAAAGGAAACCGAGTCTTAAACACGTTAAGTTTTGGGGATCTCCAGCTTATGTCAAGAAAGTTGACCCAGATAAGCTGGAATATCGATCCGGAAAATGTAGTTTTGTGGGATATCCTAAAGAGACTTTAGGGTATTACTTTTACACCGATCATCGGGTGTTTGTCTCCAGACATGCTACCTTCTTGGAAAAGGAGTTTGTTCTTGAAGGAAATAGTGGGAGCAAAATTGAACTTGATGAAGTTCAAGAAGCACAAACTACTACAGATCGAGTGGAAACACCTGTTCTGACTGAACAACCTTTTGTGGAACAGCCCATTCATAGATCAGGGAGAGTGTCTCGCCAACCTGAGAGGTAATATGGCCTTGTCATTGAGAATGACAATGAGTTGTCGATCATTGATGATGACGACCCTGTAACCTATAATGAGGCTATGAGTAGTGTTGACTCAGAGAAATGGCATAGTGCCATGAAATCCAGAATGGAATCTATGTATACGGTATACAAACGATAGATTATAGCAGATGGCCAGGTGGAGACCTATAAGGCCAGGCTTGTGGCAAAAGGATTTAAACAAAGGCAATAGATTGACTTTGATGAAACCTTTTACCTGTAGCCCTGTTAAAATCAGTTCGGATTTTGCTTGCGATTACCGCTTACTACGACTATGAGATCTGGCATATAGCCAGATGGTTTTCTTTCCAAGGGAAATAAAAACCTAGTGTGTAAGCTACTGCGAACCATATATGGTTTAAAGCAAGCTTCTCGAAAGATGGAACATTCGTTTTGATGAGACAATCAAAGAGTTTGATTTTATCAAAAACGAAGATGAACCATGCGTCTACAAAAGGGTTAGTGGGAGCGCGGTAACATTTCTTGTATTGTATTGAAATAGAGTTGACACACATAACAACATAGCAGACCCACTCACAAAGCTACTTTATGAAAGTCACTTTGATCGTCATAAAGACAAGATGGGTATTAGATACCAGAGTGATTGGCTTTAGTACAAGTGGGAGATTGAAAGGAATATGTCCTAAGTCCAATCATGTATTAGGATTTAGGAATAACTTTTATGTAATATGTTTTGATTTCATTGATATTAATAAAGACTTGTTTTGTTTTTATTACGGGCTTTATCTATTTAAGTGTTTAAATAAGATATACCATAGTTTAGAGTAAAGCTTTTTATGGATTATGATGAGATCATAATAGTGAGACCTAAAAAGATGATAACTCTAAACTTAAATAGTTTCTGGTCATAGGATTACTAACTGGTAATTAATAATCCGCAAAGATCGGTACATACTATGCTTGCTTCATTATGAAGGATGTCTGTTCTCATAGACATTTGTGTGGTAACACTATAGCTAGTATGTAGGTGCTTATTATGGAATAAGTTCACTGAACATGACTCGCACAGCTGAACAACTGATGGAGTTCACTCACGTGTCAGCAGTTGTTCACATAGTGATAGTTGTACAAGTATCCTTAGACTTGAGGTCATCATAGTCATCTTGTGTACACTGAACTATGCTTTGGTTTAGTTCTTAGTCTCCAGGGACAATTATTAGGGCTCTTCTGGGTATAGGAATTTGTACACGAAGATAGTGTATGATCAATAAAGGATCTACCCCTTCCAGTGAAGGAAGCGAATGTTCAAGGCTGATCCACTTATGCTAGTTCAGGAATCTCTGGCCAGAGTAAATGAAATTAGAAAGGAGTTTCTAATTTGCATAGAACTACGCATATTAAATGGTAAGCAAAGTGATTGAATTAGATAGGCTTGACACGAGATCCATGCCTTGTATTTAATCGGGACATTGTAGGGTAGAAGGAGTTTATTGTACGGTAACTATTCACTGAATAGGTTCTTGGTATTCTAAGCAGTGAATTCATATTATCCGGATAGTCGCGATATGCTGAGAAGTATCCCTTACGATGTAGAATAAATGTGATTAAAAATTAATCATATTTAATAAATTAGAGAATTTATATAAATAATGATAAAATAGTTTTATTATTATTTATTTTTACTACCGGCTTAATATTGAACCTACAGGGTCACACCATAAAAAGAGAATGATTTAATGGTGGAGGAATTAATTAATAATGGCTAATAATTATTTATTTATGAAATAAATAATTAATTGGCAAATTTAATAATTGATTAAATGAGATTTAATTGATTATAAATTAATTAAGAAAAGTTCTTAATATTATTAATTAAGGATTTAATTTTTGGAAATTAAATCAAGAGAGAGAATTATTTCTAAAGTGTTTAGAAAAAGGATTAATAATTAAAAGGTGTTTTAATTATTAATGAGAATAATAAATGGGATAATAATAATATTATTTATGGGAAAATTTCAGCTAAAAATTTTGCCTATAAGTACACTATTATAGACCCTATTTTATTCTAACCCACATCGAACCCGAAAACCCAAAAAGTTTGAAAAACCCAATTCTCTCCACCTCCTTCCTCCTCCTTAACATCGTTTTCTTGGTGGATACCGGTGGAGTACTTCACACTTGAGGAGCAACTGGTAAGGATCTCTGATCGTTGTCTCCGAATTATTTTAAAAGGTTAGATTCGATCCCTCGAATTTTTATTCATGATCTGTATGCTTTTATTTGGATTTTGTATGTGTAAAAGTGTTTTGCCATGCCCCCGCTGCGTTAAAAATCCAACATGTCCACTATAACTCCAAATAACATCATGGTTCACTTTTTTCCTTGGTAAGCCAACTATAAAATCCATAATAATGTGCTCCCATTTCCACTTTGGAATCTCTAACGGTTGTAACAATCCGCCTGGTCTTTGGTGCTCCGCCTTAACTCTCTGACACGTATAACATTTTCTAACCCACTCCGCAGTTTCTCTTTTCATGTATGACCACCAATAGTTCTCTTTTAAATCTCTGTACATCTTGGTATTTCCTGGATGGATGGAATACCTTGAGTTGTGAGCTTCCTGTAGAATTTCATTCTTCAATTCTGTTACTGGTGGAATCGAAATTCTGGAAGAAAATTTGAGAATACCTTGATCATCTTTCTGAGTGCATAATTCTTCTCCAACCAAACGATTTATATCTTGATCCATTATTTCCTATTGACATTTCTTTATCCTCTCTTCATAACTCTGGTTAAAAGGTCATATTATACATCCTTGCTTCTTTTGGATTATAAATTCTGAGTTCCAATTCCAACTTCTGAAATTCCATATATAATTCTTCTGGTGCAGTCACCACATCCACTTTCTCCTTTTTGCTTATCGCGTCGCCACTACATTTGCTCTTTCTCATGAATAGATACTTCAAACTCTTATGGTCCGTATAAATCTCACACCTTTCTCCACACATAATGTTTTCCAAATCTTTAAAGCGAATACTATTACTGCTAGTTCTAAGTTATGACTAGGATACTTCTGCTCATGAGATTTCGATTGTCTAGATGCATACGCAATAACTTTATTGTGCTGCATCATCACACAACCTACTCTCTTATGAGAAGCATCACTATAGATTACAAACTCTCCTTGATCACCTCAAAGTGATGAAATAGGTGGCGCAATCAATCTCTTCTTCAATTCCTAAAAACTTCTTTCACACTTCTCAATTCCATCTAAACTTCTTCACTTTTCCTAGTAAGCTTCTCTAAAGCTATCGCAATCTTCGAGAAATCTTGAACAAATTTTTGGTCATACCCTGGTGCTTTTGGTCTTTCTCCATTCATAGTAACTTTAATCCTAGTTGGATCCACTTTGGTTTCTTCATCACTGACTATTTATGCTAAGTATTAAACTTCTTACCATAAAAAAATCTCACTTTGAAAACTTTACATACAACTTCTTTCTTCTCAGAATCCCCAAAACTATCATTAAATACTCTGCAAGGTCTTTCGTTAACTTTGAGTAAACCACAATATCATCTATAAGCACAAATACAACTTATCCAGATACTCCTTAAAGATTTTGTCCATCAAGTTTAAATGTTACTGGTATATTGGTTAATCCGAGTGACATTACTAATATTGGTCCATCAAGTTCTGAAAGCTGTCTTGAAACGTCCTCATGTTAAATCTTCAATTGGTAATACCCAAATATTAAATCCATGTCAGAAAATTCTTTACTTCTTTCAGCTGATCAAACCAATCCTTAATTCGAGGTAGCAAATACTTGTCCTTGATAGCGAAATTGTTGAACTTCTTCTAGTCAACACATAATCTCATACTTCTATCTTTCTTATTAACCAATAATATCGGTGCACCTCATGGGGTACACTAGGTCTAATCTCTTCTTCTTCTAACAATTCTTGAAATTGCTTTTCAAACCCTTTCATCTCCCCGGGCGCCCTTCTGTACGGGGCCTTGGACAATGGTTTTATTTCAGGTGCTAAGTCGATCGCGAACTTAATTTCTCTTATCTGGAAGAAATTTTGGTAAATCGTCTGGAAACATATCTTGAAACTCATTGACTACTATAAAATCTTCAAATTTTGCTGGCTCTTGACTTCCGTTTATCGCATATTCACTATAGTGCTCCTATCCTTGCCATGGTAACCTTTTAGTTTGAATTATTGTTAAAAATTTCTTGCTTGCCTTCGACCTCTAACCATCATCACATTCTCAATCTGGCGTCTTCAGAATTATCTTCTTATCATGACAGTCTACTTAGACAGCCGGTACGATCCTAAAACAACGTCAAATTTTCCTTTTTCAACAGTATCAAATCAACATAAACTTATTACCAGAAACCTCAATCTCACAATTACTATATATACTTGGTTATCATATACACGTTCTTGATTTACTAATCCTTTAGTCATGATCTTATTTAACAATTCAACTTATTGATAAAATTTTGAGAAATAATGATCGAGTTGCTCCTGAATCCACTAATACCTTAACACAGAAAGAATTCATGGTAAACATTCCTACCATCATATTCATATTCTGAATAGCATCTTTCATCAACGTTTTATAATCTCTTGCTCTTGGAGGCTTATTCACCATCGGAGTAGAGTAGATCCCATAATTCTTAACGTATCACCGACTGGGGCTGATGAATTACAATCATTGCCATATGCCCTGGTTTTCCATACTTGAAATATGTAAATCCAATGATTGGAAATTTGTCTTCTTGGTTCTTGGTAGATTGATTTTATTTGGAAAACTTTTGTAAAGGACAACAGTGCACCAAAACAACTAGAAGGATCCATGATTTAACAAACTTAGAGTTGAAAATAAAGAAGTAATGATTTGAATATGAATGAGACACTACATTGGTACTTAAGATGGCCAGTCTTTCATACCATATGACATACAACACATGATTAGGTGGCGTCCCACCTGACTCTTCGTCATTCCGATAAAGCGTCTCACCATAGCACTTCTTGTCCAAATCAGAAAGCAAAACTTGAGGTGAAAAATTAAATTTGAAAGGAATGCAATATCCTCCTTTTTCTTATCATTGTAAAGAATTTATTAATGAAAGAAGTTCATACATATTTAGGAATAAAAAAGAATATATGTTGTAGTATTGGAGAAAAGAATGATACCATTGGTCACCATCCATATTTGACTTATATACATCTTCGGAGTTTGTTCGATCAATAGATCCCATTCGATTTATTTAATAACTTCAGAAAGTCCACTGAAATGCCTGCGTCTTAGTCGATAAAAATTTCAGTTATCGTTGCATATTATCTTATTCGTAACTTCACTTCAAAGCTTCCGTACTAGTAATACTCCCATCATCATTTTTGCTATCGTTAGGTACAACCAGTCTATCCAATAATCCATAAGTCTATTTAATAAAAAAAGTCTGCTGATATCACATCACATTGCTATTATATATATCACATTCATCATAACACCATCATTTAATTTCAAGAAAAATCCATATCTATACTCTTCTCTAACTCTTTCAAAACTCATCTAGTCCATTCCACAAGCTAATCATGGGTGGCCTATTCACTAGTGGATTCATTTAAACTAGTAGTATCACACATGAATCTTCTTTCTAAACTCCTTCTTACCTTCCTAATACCTCGGTATCCACAATATATTGTAGCTCTCGAATCTATCCTTGTAGGTGCTGTTGCTTCGTGAGACAGGTCTAAAATTGATAGTATAGAACAGGGTGTAGGATAAACTGAAAAGATACACTCACAGCCGAATGTCTAGTAGAACAAGAATAAACAGATGGAGTTTTTTAATAGGTGGTCTCACATCAGGGGGTGGTAGAATAGCGTAGAATAGCTTGAAGGAGTGCAGTCGTTATAACAGGAGGTAATACAGTTAATACTGGTAGAAGAACAATATGCAAATCAAATAAGGGTAAAGGTGACGGTGTCGAATAGAAGGCTCCGAATAATCAGCTAATACATGGAAAATAGGATCTGCCATTGCCGTTATCTAGAAATCACATTGCAAGATAAGAATCTCGAATCGCAGCACGAATCGCACCGAAAACCTACTATACAGTCGCACTCAATCTCACGACATCGTATCTTTCTATTTCCTATTCCTAATCCTAACCCTCTACCCAATCCCGATAATCTAGGCTTATTTCAGTGACTTATAACCTGTAGCTCTGATACCAACCCGTGACGCCCTCCAAACCCGGGTCAGAAGTTTATGGTCCACAACACACACACACAATATATATAAACCTGTATATGAAATAATATTTTCAATGACCCTGCTTTACACAACCACGGATCGCAACAGGTTAATGTATGAAAACAAGCCACAACCTTAACTTTTATTACATCGTACCAAATCCCAACTAGTTTAACTTACAATCGATAATGAAATTATTCTTACAAGCTTGCATAACTCAACTATAATACAAAGCTTCTGCTGGCTCGATCCAACTCGTCCTGGAATGTTAGCTCGCACATTGGACTGGGAAACCTTGCTATCAATTATTTCCTTTTTAACTGTAGAATACATAAACAGATTCGCAAGAGTGAGCTAACTACCTCAACAAGTCATTATATCAATGACTGGGGTTAAACAATGGTTAAATGAGATGATTCAGAAGAATCAAGTTTCTTGTTAAACAATCATTAGAATTGGATATTCATTTTAAGTTTCAAAACCAAGGTTAGGTTGCTGATCAGTCACGTACTAACCCCGTGCAAGGCATACGGCTCTGCTCTACAAACTGGATCCAAGGCAGACATTGGCCTAATTCTACCACGAATCTGGTCTGACCACGAATCTGGTCCGCATAAAGAAAACTATCCAATTCTAAAAAAGTTCAGTATGATAAACAATATAATTCAATAAAACAAGAGCCTATGGTTCCATTCTTGTTGTTGCTGGAGGTACACATCCCCCTTCTCGGTGTGGAGCGATATACGAGAAATAGATGCTCAACCTGCAATGTCCGATAATGGCCCTGAAAAATTATATATTTAACTGACTGCAAATGATTTTCTGTACAAAATAAAATACGGTAAAGGCTATTTATCATTACGGAATATTAGTACCCCGTTGGATCATACCGGATATAAAGTATTACATTTATTTGAGAAAACAGATCCAAAACGGTACCGATTTTAAGATAATTATCCAAATCTGTACTTTTTGTATTGCGGTCTTGGTCTCAGCGCTTTGGTTACACATATTACGAGATGATAATTATAATAGTTTAATTAAAAGATCCCGTTTCTCGAAAATGCGGGGTTTATCGATTTACCGAAATGAATTCTGTATCGAAAATATTGTGCTGGGACCTGCACGGGGAAAACCGTACTCCAGATCGAAAAAGTCAAAACAGGGAAAATGCTCGGAATATTACAATTAGGTTAGGAAGGAGTTTTCAGGAGAGTTTCGGCTTGTAAAAATGTAAAAACGGTTGAAGTAGGTTGATTCTCGATTATACAAAATAGTTTATAAATACTCGGAAAAATAATTTATAAAATCCATAAATCATTTATAAAACCATATAACAACATAAAAAAATTTATAGAAAAATATCACAATTATCTATATTTTATTTAGGACCTATAAAAATTAAAACACTCAAGTTTTATCATATTTACACATCCAAACACAGATAACACTTAACATATAATTCACCAAAAATTCATATAATAGTCATATAATATTTATTTATTGATAAAAATAATTACACCATATATCCTGGATATTACAACATTCCTGAAATTGTCTCCAAAATCTCGAATTAAAACAGGGATATCGATCAGATACAATGGATACTGGCACTCCATGGCGCATCACAATTTCTTTGAGATATAGGTGTACTAACTTGTCAAGCAAAAATCTTTCGTTGTTTGGGAGAAAATGTGCTGACTTTGTTAGTCTAACAATGATAACCCAAATTACATCATGGTTTGCTCTGGTTCGTGGAAGTCCCACTACGAAATCCATAGCTAAGTGTTCCCATTTCCATTCTGTAATATCTAGTGGTTGTAGTAATCCGCTCGGACGTTGATGTTCCGCTTTGACTCGGTGGCATGTATAGCATTTGCTGACCCATTCCACTATTTCTTTCTTCGTGTTTGGCCACCAAAAATTCTCCTTCAAATCTCTGTACATCTTAGTGCTTCCAAGATGAATTGAATATCTGGAACTATGAGCGTCTTGCAAAATTTCTGCCTTAAATTCTGGTACGTTAGGTATCCAAATTCTTCAAGCAACTCTAAAAATTCCCTTATCATCTTTCTGGCTGGTAATTTCCTCTCCTGACAAATTGTCAATTTCATGATTCATTACTTCTTCTTGACACCATCTTATCTTTTCCAATAATTCTGGATGAAATGTCATGGCCTAGTTTATTTCAGTGGAGCTTTCTGGAACACGAACTTCAATTTCCATTTTATCGAATTCTCTGATCAATTCTTCTGAGAATGTTAAAAAATTCAATCTTTCCTTTCGACTTAGCACATCTGGTACAACATTCGCTTTACCTGGATGATAGTTGATTGATACATCGTAATCTTTGATTAGCTCTAGCCAACGTCGTTGTCTCATATTGAGTTCTTTTTGCGTGAAAATATACTTCAAGCTCTTATGATCCGTGTAACGCCTCCAAACCCGGGTCAAAAGTTTGGGGTTTACAACACACACATAATATATAAACCTGTATATAAAATATTATATGCATTGACCCTTCTTTACACAACCATGGATCGCAACAGGTTAAAGTATGAAAATAAGGCACAACCTTAACTTTTATTACACCGTACCAAATCCCAACTAGTTCAACTTACGATTGCTAATGATATCATTCTTACAATCTTGGATAATTAATATACAATATAAAGCTCCTGCTAGCTCGATCCAACTTAACCTGGAATCCTAGCTCGCACACTGGACAGGGGATCCTCGTTACCTACAATTTTTCCTTTCAAACTGTTGAAAACATAAAAAGGTTTGCAAGAGTGATCTAACTAGCTCAAGAATAAGCTTAAAATGGCTTAAATTGGTGTCTTGAAATCAAGTATTTTGTGTATTTGATGCGTTTTTCTAGTGTTTGTGCATTTCAGGGTATTAGTTGCATTTCGGAGGAGGAATCATCAAGAATAAGCCTTGGCATGTGTTCACCATTGAGAGAGGAAAAGAACGGGCAGATTACGGCGAAGAAACGGAGCAAACCTGGAATTTTTCCAGTAGGGTCCTGCGCGCCCGCGCAGCAATGCTGAGCGGCCGCACAACAGCCTTGCGCGCCCGCGCAGAAATGCTGAGCGGCCGCGCAGGTTCGGGAAAAAAAAGATGAATTATTTTAGACTTCTACTTCTGTTTGGCTTCCAACTTCTATGTAATCTGAGTTTTATGGGACTATTATATAAGTAGATTTGAGACGTTTTCATGGGGAATAAGAAGGAGATTATGTTTTAGATTGTGTTTTGCACAAGAAGCGAAGGAGATAAGGAAGAAGACCGATTTAGCACACCGCAACGAAGGAGGAATCATATATTCTTGTGATTCTTGTTTCGTTGTAACGTTGGATGCTAGTTTTCTTGCTTTGACTTATTTACTCTTGTGACGTACTCTGTTTTAATATAATTAGTTTAGTTATTATTTTCTTGTGTTGTTATCATGATTTCATATGAACCCATGATGGCGATAAGTTCTATTATGGGCTAATCGTGATCATGGGGTTGCAACGGATTTATTATGGAATTCTTTAGTTAATTGTTTAATACTTTAGTGTGTGATGATTGCATGATATCTAGTATTGGTTGTGCGTATTCGTCTTATGTGCGTCGCGAACATATAAGATAGGGTGTTAATCTCTTATGAAGCGACGGTGGATCTTGAGATTTAGAACTTGCCATGCTAGCATAGGTTCATGTACGTTGTGCATGATTAGTGGGTAATTCTAACAGTTTTATTTGCCCTATGTAATCAAAAGGAATAACTTGTGCTTAAATCGTTGTGTTGTCAATTTCTGTAGACATATAGGAACTCAACATAATTGATGACTATTCAACTTCTATCTTAATTGTGGATGTTTGGTAGAATGGTATTAGTACAATGAAAGTTGGCTTTTATCAGTTTCGTGTTATTCGATTAATGTCATCATTGTCACATGCTAAAGGTAATAACAATGGCTATAGAAGGAAGTAATAATGAAGTTGTGATCTCATGAGTGTTTTATTATTAATAAATTAAAGTGTTAGTTAAGTGGTTAATTAAGTAGTTAATTATAGTTAATATTTAATCAATAATTTTAAGTGTTGTTATCTTAACATTGAGAAGTAATCATACATTGGTGAGTGAGTTTAATTAGACAATAACTTAGTCTGAGTCTCTGAGGGAATGAACTAGAAAGTATTCTATATTACTTGCGAACGCGTATACTTGCGTGAATATTAGTGCGTGATTTCGCCCTAACATCCGACCACGAATCTGGTCCGACCACGAATCTGGTCCGACCACGAATCTGGTCCACATTTATAAAACCATCCAATTTTAAAAAAATTCAATATGATAACCAATGTAATTCAATAAGCTGAATCATAAACAACATTTATCTTGAAGCATAGGGTGATTCATAATACCATGAAGGTATAACAATGAATTCAAAGAGTTTGGCTTTCAATCAAGGAAAGAATCAGAAAGTAGAAGACCGGGGGTTCAAGGGTTCCAAGGATTGGTCTTCTGTTAAACAAGGAATACAGGTTGGTATGTCAAGCAATTCAATATCAGAAATCAGTATGTGGTAGATATATATTTGTGGAGTAGTATCGTATGTGTTTGGCTCGTATCTGAGAATTCAACAATCAATGGTTTATGAAGAATAAGGCTTATGGCTCAAGATCAATAAGAATCAGAGTTCAAGTTGAATAGTTTAAAGTGCTTGCAATATAAAACATGAGTTATTTCAAATAATAGCAACATGTTATGAGAAAGTTCAAAAATACTTGCAATATAACTTGAAGAAAGTTTAGAAGTACTTGCCTTATCACAGATGACCACCAACTTCACTTGCATTCATCTATCATTTCTACTCAACAACCACTTATCTTCTTTTTCTATGTCTTGCTTATATTCACCGATCACTTGCTTTCTTTTTCTACGCTTCGATTCTATTTACTAATCACTAGCATTCTATTTCTATGCCTCGATTACTCTGCTAGGAATCACAAGTATCTATCAATACTCACTCTCATATTATTCTAATCGTCACATAAACGTCATAAGCTTTTATCTACCCTTCATTTTACCCAAATCCGATTTACCGATTGAAAGTTACTGCAAAAACCGTCAAACAATAACCATATAGGCATATACCATATCAATCAGATAGCACGTAGCACATAGCACACAAGATATTTGATCAAAATAATTTTTAAAGAAGATTCGGGGTCAAAATGATTTTCTATGTATTTAATACGAATTTTTAAACATATTTTGGAATTAAAATGACCCTCCGAATCATTTTATAATTAAATAATAGGGTTCGAACACCCGAATCTGACTTTAAAATAATTTTATAATAATTATCAAGCCTTGAAAATAATTTAAAATAATATTTTAAAGCTCAAAACTATTTTTCGGAATTTTTAAATCCAATTAAATAATTTAATCTAATTAAATAATCAATTAAAATTAATTAATAACTAATTAAATTAATTAATCAATTAATATTTAAATTGACTGACTAATTAAATAATAAATTATCAACTAAAATTAATTATTTAAATAATTAGGATTTATTTTTAAATAAAAATAATTTTCAGAAATTAAATAATTAATTTTTGGAATTTTTAAATAATAAAAATCAATTTCTGAAAATAATATAAAAGAAAATACAATTTCTAAAAATAATAAAACACGAATCTGATTTTTGAAAGTTTTAATACATAAATCAGATTTTTACACTTTTAAAACCGAAATATAAAATTTGTGAGTTTTGTAAATGACAGGGGTGGAAATGATAATTCCCCCCGTCCCCGTCCTTTTCCTCCCGTCGGTCGGAACTCCATGGCCGCTGCCATGGAGCTCTTTTAGTCGCCTGAAATTAGCCCAAAACAGCTCCAAACTCACGGGAATAGACCTTAAGTCCCCTAGAAACGTGATGGAATGATTATTATCGTTTAAAACTCTGTTAAATGGCCGGAAGAATCGGTCAAAAGTTCTACCGCCGCCGCCTTGCATATTCCGGCGAACATCAACCAAGAATCGTCCCTTCACAAGCTATATACCAATCGAATCATTTTTCAACGATCTACAATTTGGTGTAATCAATTTTAACTTATAACCCCAAACAAAGAAATACCCAAATTTCAATCAAAAACATTCATACCAAGAACCCTAATTTCATTTCTGAGAATTAAACACCCTTTTCTATATGTTATTGAACTCGACTTTTGACATATAATATACCAAATTGATAAAAAAAATATTATCTACACAATGGAATTATCAAATCATATCAACAACATCAAGAACAAATTTTCATAATTTAATCTTTAAATAATTCGAATTAAAATAAATAAATAAAATACCTTCATTCCTGCAAAAAACAGATGATTGATTATGAAAGTACTTTTCAAGAGCTTCGATTTGATATATTGCACGCCCGAATCGGAGTTTGATGACGCCCTCATTCGTGGGTTTGATTATGAAAAACGCAACGTTTTATTAGGGTTTCTCTATATTTCACGGGAATTTACTAACTAGTTATGATTATACGAATAAAATGAAATAATAAAAGGGCTATATATATTTATGGAATATTGGATCGTGTTGGATCATTTTGGATCGATAAATTAGTTACTTAGCCGCTAAGTAACTGCAAAAATGATCCGATTTGGTACCCGTATTGGATAATTATCCAAACCGGGCTTTTTATAAAACACTTTATACAAAAATAATGTAATAATATCCCGTCATTCGAGAATACGGGTTTTGTTGATTCACCGAAATGATTATCGTATCGAAAATCTTGCGCCGGGCCGCGCACGGGTCAAACCATAATCTGGATTGAAAAAGTCAAAACACGGAAAATGTCCGGAATTACCAGATTAGGTTAGAAAGGAGTTTTCGGAAGAGTTTCGGGTTTTAAAAACGTAAAAATGGTTGAAGTTGGACAACTCCCGGCATTATAAAATAATTTAGTAATTATTCAAAAAATAATTAATAAATTTATAAATTAATATAAGACCATATAACTGTCCAAAAATTACCATAAAATACATTAATTATCTATATTTTATTCTGGACATAATAAAATTAACATACATATAGTTCATCACATATAAACATCCACATATCAACACCAATCATCAGATAATTCACCAAAAATCAAATAATAATTTTTTATTGATAAAAATAATTACACGCTATATCCCGGATATTACATCCTTCCCCCTGAAAAGGATATCGTCCTCAAAATCACTCTAAGGATCAGATAATGATACATTCAAGTATCTCACTTCCATTTCCTCAGGTTGATTCCTCAACCTTACAACTTTTCATAAACTTTTACTCGCAGCATCACTCAATACTTGACAGCCTTTTGCTGACATCATATCCTATTAGTTGCTTATAATATTCAATTCAAGCCTCCATTTTATAGATAATGGAGCTAAATTACTCTTCCTGAGTATACCCGTATAAACACCTTATGAACCTGCTATACGTGTGGCGGTGAAGCCAACTCACGTACACTTATCTTGCTTATTTTACTATTTTAAAAGGACCAACGTAACGCATATTAACTCTCTTTTCTTTCTAATTCTAGCAATTCATGCTCATGAACATTTCCAATAGTTACAGGTTATTGAACCTCATTCCCACATGTTTCTCTGTTTAATTAACCTAGTTTGTAATCATCCCCAATCGTATTTGAGGCTCTTTAATCGTTCTCTTAATCTTCTTGCCCATCTGCGAATAATATACTAAAACCATGGCGTATTTGATTCCTGACGTTCTCGAAATTATATCAGGATTAAGAATTAATGAGAAAATATTGACTCGATATGATTGCCGCACAAACTTATCACCATATCTTATTTTCCTTGAATCATAATCAAGTATATTTACAAAGTGAAACTTTTGTACTGTTTTGAAGAAAATGCACTAAGTTGGAGGCATTACCAGCATATTTTATCCCATATTATCATTTGTTTTGGTTCTAAGAAGTTCTCATACGAAACTGACTGCAATACTTTCCTTAACGTCTAGTCACATATAACGTTTATTCTTTCTTTGTGCCTTACTATCAGAAAGTCTTATTTGCTATCTAGGTCTTGTATCATATTCTCGGCGTAGTTTGAATCTCTTGAGTTATCAATGTTTAACCAAATTCCTATCTTTTTAGTTCCGCCTTACTTAATGCCCGTTCATCTAGGAGTGGTATATACTACTCTGGTTCGATATAATTCATCATATTCTGAATACTCCGGTCAAATTTTAAATCAAACAATATTGATCATTTACAATAAATTTCCGGATCTGATGACGTGCCATCATTTCTTCAAGAAACAACTAACCCACTTATTGGACAAACTATTTATTAATAAAAGAAAATTATTAGGTTTGGAATAGCCTATCAATAATGATGCAATTCACTCTTTCCTCACCTTTGGTTCCCAGGTGAGTGACGAAATGTATCCATCTAGCATTTGATGTCCTGCCTTAATTCTTGGGCAGGTATAACATTTAATTACATGTTTTCCACCCATTTTCTCCTTATATCTGGTCACTATATATTTTCTTTTAGCCATTGGTACTTGATCGTACTCCTGGGATGCATTCCATATCTCAATTTACAAAATGTTTTTTTTTCAAACTCTTCACTTTACTCCTGTCCCTCACAATACTCATATCCTACCTATATCCTGGTATCTTATAAAGTTTCTTTATCATCCTTTGATTCCACCTTCTTTCCTATTTCTGTTCTTCATTCTCATAGCTCATTCACAACCGAACTCTTGATATTAATACTCATTTTGATGTCATATCAAATTAGATATCAATACGAACTTTGATGCTCGCTACAGTCCATACTAAAGTAAACATCAACTATATATATTAATACCACTTTTGATATTTAACAACAATCTAAGTATCAACATCAATCAGAAACTAAATTAAAACTGTATCTCACATTCTATCCAAAACATAAATACGTGGTAAATCATTTATTGTATGATTATCAAAACAATTTAGAAACAAGACGTCTTTTAATAAACTTTACTGCAGATGATAAAATCTCTTTGATTGTCAAATAAAATCCGTATTAGTGTAGCTATCAATCTCTTCTTTATTCCACCTCCCTTCTTCCTTTCCTTTCTTCCTTCTCTTTGCTCCATCTTGAATCTTTAGTTCTTTAAAACATTTTTCTCACTTGTCTATACAAATAACTTTTTATCTCTCTTGTTTATTACAAAGGGCCTATTTATCCAAGTAAAGCCTCACATATTTACAGCAATTTTTGAATTCTACTGGTGTCCTTTGTAATATCCGGGATATATCGTGTAATTATTTTTGCTAATAAATAATTATTATATGTGTTCAGTATCTATTCTATGAATTATTTGTTAAGTGTTAAATGTGTTTGGATGTTTAAAAATAATATTAATTGAGTATTTTAATTTTTATATGTCCAAAATAAAATATAGATAATTATCATATCTTCCTAATTATTTTTATGATGATTTATGATTTTATAGGAAATATATGGATTTTATAAAATCTTCCGTTATACGACTGATCATCGTATCTCGGGGGCTCCAGTGAATGTCCTAAATTCTTCCAATTGGAATTTTGATGCAATACCGTAACCCAAGCCTAGGTGCTGGGTTTACCATTAAGGTATTTGCAGGATAATAAATCCACTAAATAATTGTTTTAAGAAGGTGTGTAACACCAAGGAAAAATATTTTTAATGAAACGTATTTATCGTATATAGCATTATACTTGAGTTTATCATACAGTCATTTCAAACTGTATATTATTATGGCTGAGCATTATTGCTCACTCTTGCTTTCTTTTAAATGTCACAACACAACAGATAACCAGTATGCCAGTGTGGGACTTAGTCACTTGTAATCATGGGGAGAATCCCTGGCATCGTTGTCTCAGGTGGGCCAAAGTATCAGATAGGTATAAGATATTAGCCGTAATTATTGTAACTTCATATAGAGGTTATAAATAATTGTTTGAGATCCTGTAAAGTATATTTGAGTTTTAATAACAGATAATACATATTGTACGTCATTTCTAAGGCTATAACTTGTGAGTGTGTGAGATTGGGGGTCTGTGATATGGAATTATTGGATTATTGAGTTAATGCAGGTTACACATGATTGAAGGATTGCGTGACGACTTAGATTCTTGACCCCGGATTTGGGGGCGTTACAGTGTGCTTGAGACTCATTGGAAGTTCAAGAGGGGAACGAATGATTATTCCACATTCCCTGCCTCGTGCATGAATAGGTTTTCACGTGCTTGGAATTCGTTTATCTGTGCTAACATCATGCCATCTTCTCATGTGCATGAGATTACCGTGGAGCGTGCTCGTCTGTTGTGGGGTATTCTGCAGGCGGACTACGTGGATCTTGGGATGGTTCTTTACCAGGGTATTTTGAGGTTTTTGAGAGGAGGTACTATGGGTTCTATACCGTATGTGTCCGTTGTGATGAAGCTGTGCGTGGCAGTTGGTGGTCACTGGCCAGCACATGAGCGGCTGCAGCTTCCCAGTGCGCCTATCAACAGTTCGACGCTGTTGAACATGACCAAGTGGTATGGTGGGAAGCCCGATCCTAAGGGGCTTGGATATTCTTATGACCATCTGCCAGGTGGAAGGCCAGCTCTTCCGGCATATGCTGGTGGCACGGTGTAGGCGAGCAAGGCAGCTTGGAGAGTTGAGTTGGGTGAGGCTAGTCCATCGCAGCAGGAGCAGGAGGAAGCAGGAGCTGATGTTGGAGTTGGTTTGAGCACGACACAGTATAGGCGTCTAGCGAGGAGGATGGATGCGATGCATGACATCCATAGTTGGTTTGCACGTGATCTCACCCAGGCACTTGGGACTGCATTCAGAGCCACAGGTGTTGACATCCAGTGGCCAGTGTTTGGTGAGGACTCCGTGTATCCACCTCCAGACATGCCTGACACTTCACCCGCTGAGGGTGATGATACTGATTTCGAGTAGGTATGCCTGATTCTTTAATATTACCTTCACTAAGGATAATGAATATTTTAAGTTTGGAGGTAGCAGTTGAAGGAATATGTTTTGTGTGAGTCGCATAAAGTTTGCATATTCATGATAGTTTAGTGCATATAGTTGCATATTTTGCATGTAGTTATTTTATTTTATGGTAGCTTTTATGATAGTTTGTTCATATAGTTTCATGCATTTGCATTATAACATGATCCCTAAGATGATTTTTCCGATCGACTTGTGATATTGATGCTAGTATAGTGATGTCGTATTTAGTGATGTTAAGTCTTGTCGAATTGATTTGCATGGTAGATGCAATTATATTTCACTAAGTCTTATAGGTTGCTTGAGTGCTAGATCATGATCATGGTTTGCTTCTTTGTCGAGGTTTAATCGCTTATTTATATTTAGAATTTAGGATATTTTCTTAATGATAAAATAACATGGATTTTTAAAATTGGAGAAAATTGGATTTCATTCCTAGTTGTCAAATGGCTAGTAGCCGACTCATATTTATATGAGTAGTCTAGGGTTGAGCAAGATGGAGTGAAACACACTCGTTCAGAAATTTGAGAATAAAAAGAGAAAATAAAAAAGAGAACAAAAATGAGAAAAAATAATAATAAATGTTATGTATAATTAATCACGAGTGGGATCTTAGTACTCGAGTTATTAAGTTCTTAGGGGACTTTGTGCCTAGTGACCTAAGACTTTTATAGTCCGGGATCCGCTAGCCTAACGCTCGTTACATGGGTACTATTGTATAAGTCTTTTGTGGACCTCACTCATTGCCCGGTCAAATAAGCATACTTGTTGTTTTGTTGTGAATAAAAGCATGAATCCATATAAAACTCCAAAATAAGAATTGAAGTGTTATAAGTTATTTTGAGTCTAGATTTCATTCTATTTATAATCTTATGATTGCGTTGATGAGTAGTGCGTCATAATTATTGATCTAGTTGCGATAGTATATCTGTAAGCAGTTGCACACACACACACACGTCTCTGGTTTGTAGGTTGATTTGTGAGGTTTGATTGAGTTTTATGCGAGTAACTGTACTTGTTGAGATGTTGCTTGTTGATTGGTTTAGTTATTCTATTGGGGATCGTTGCATTCATTTAGTTGCATTCATGCATTTTTATTTCTTGTTCTTTGAGTCTATTTATGCTTGAGGACAAGCATTGATTCAAGTTTGGGGGTATGTTGAGTGTCATTTATGACACTTTATTACGCTCCGTAAAGCTTTGAATTGGTGTGTTTGTAGTCAAGTTGTTGGTGTTTTTGTGTGTTTTTGTAGTGTTTTTGCATTGTAGACATTTTTCAGGTAAATTAGCATGGTTGTAGTGCTAATTTGGTGTTTGGATGGTGTTGGAATAAAGGCTCGTGAAAAGGCCGGCTCAAATCAGCAAGAAGAAGAAAATAATTCAGAATTTTATTCAGGAGGACGGCACGCCCGCGCTGATCAAGCACGCAGCCGCGCCCAAAGAACAGAAACTCAGCGCGCCTGCGCTGGTCAAGCGCGCACCCGCGCCAGGTCGGGGTAGCAGAATTTTGTTTCTATTAGGATTTTTGAGAGTTTGAAGCCCTGGTCAATTCTAGAGCATATATACATAAATAAAGATGTTTTGCATAAGGTGAGATGTACAAAAGCTAAGGGAAAAGGAGTAAAGAAGACCGGAGAGCATAATTCAACCAAGGTGAAGAAGAACTAGTTTATTCTTGTGATTATTTGTTTTAAGTTGTAACGTTGGATTCTAGTTTTCTTATTCTTGAACCTTTACTTGTGTTTCGTACTTGGTTTTATTAAGTATAAAGACTACATTTATTATATCATGCTTTCATCGGAACCCACATTGATGATGAGTCCGATTATGGGCTAATCGTTATTGTGGGGTTCTAGCGGATTTATTTATGGATTTCTTTAGTTAATTTGTTTCGATGCCTTAGTATGTGGTGATTGTATGATAACCTAAGACTGGTTGCGTTCGTCTTATGGGCATCGCGAACTTATAAGATAGTGTGTTAATTCTTACTGAAGCAAAAGTGAATTTAAGGATTTAGAACTTGCTAAGCTAGCATAGGTTCATATGTTATTGCTATGCATGATTCGTAGGTAATTTTAACCATCTTACTTGCCCTATGTAATCACGATAGATAACTTGTAACATCCGAGAAATATCGTATAATTATTTGTATCAATATATGATTATTATGTGAATATTATATGAATTTTTGGTGAATTATCTGATGATTGATAATAATATTTGGATGTTTGTATATAATAAAATGTGAGTATATAATTTTAATATGTCCAGAATGAAATATAGATAATTAAAATATTTTTCAGGTAATTTTTGGAGTGTTATATGATTTTATAATGATTTATTAATTTATTAATTATTTTCTGAATAATTACAAAATTATTTTATAAAGCAGAGAATCGTCAGACTTCAACCGTTTTTACGTTTTAACAACCCGAAACTCTTCCGAAAACTCCTTCTTAACATAATCTGGTAATTCTGGACATTTTCCGTGTTTTAACTTTTTCGATCCGGATTACGATTAAACCCGTGCGCGGCCCGGCGCAAAATTTTCGATACGATAATCATTTCGGTGAATCAACAAAACCCGTATTCTCGAAAGACGGGATATTATTACATTATTTCCATATAAAGTTTTTTATAAAAAGCCCTGTTAGGATAATTATCCAAAACTGATATCAAATCGGATCGTTATTGTAGTTACTTAGCGGCTAAGCAACTAATTTCACGATCCAAAACGATCCAGAATGAACCAATATTCCGTAAATATAAATAGCATATTTCTTATTTCATTTTATTAGTTTATTCATTTATAACCAGTAAACATATAGTAATTACATAGAAAAACCCTTAAAAACGATACGTTCCCGAGAATCAAACGCACGAACGAGGACGTTACCGAACTCCGATTCAAGCGTGCAACATATCAAAACGAAGCTCTCGAAAAACTCCACCTTAATCCACCATCTGTTTTTGCCCAGAAATCAAGGTATTTTTCTGATTTAATTATTTAAATTCGAATTATTTATGAATTAAAATAGGAATTTTTGTTCTTGATGTTGTTTGTGTGATTTGATGGCATAATCAGGTAGATAAATTTCTCCTGATCATTTTGGTATATTATATGTTGAATTCTGAGCTCTGCATCATGGAGAAACTGAGGTTTTAATTTTTGAATTACGAATTAGGGTTCATAACCATGAATATGTTCAATTAAAAATTAGGTGTTTTTGTGTTAAGGGTTATTAGCTGATTCTGTTAACATAATTATGTTCCTGATTCAATTTGTAATCGAAATATATATATAAAAGTTACGAACGATTCCGGGAAGGCTGTGAACCAAGCTCGCCGGATGTTCGCCGGGCTTGGCTCAATTTTCACCGAAATCCGAATTCAGGGTATGATTTGCTGGTTTAAACGGTTTAGTGATGTTCCTGGTTGAGTTTGGAGTGAAAACCCCATACGAAGCAAGTTCAATAACCCCGTTTTTGTCGAAATTCAGTCTCGCCGGATTGTTTCAGGTCACCAGAATCTGCAATTTAGCCTCCATATTCTTGAGGATTTGGGTGACCCGATCGGGTCAATTTTGACCCGGGGTTCGATCCGGTTTTGATCTGCTTTCTTTCAAAATCATTTCTAAAATGTTGTTTTTACAATTTTAACCCCAAAGTTCTGAATTCTTGCAAATAGTGGATGTCTGTTTTAAAACTTACGGAAAATGGATTTCTATTTTAAATTATATTAAAAATGATTTGCTTATTATTTTAAAAACCAGAAAATTGGTTATAAAATTATTTTAAATTCAAAAAAAATTATTATCTTAATTATTTATTTATTCAAAAATAAATCTAAATTATTTTATTAATTAATTTTAATTAGTTTTTAATTATTTTAATTAATTGATTAGTTTATAATTAATTGATTAATTAATTTAATTAAGTATTAATTAATTTTAATTGATTTAATAATTAGATTTAATTATTTAAAATTGATTTAAAAATTCCAAAAAATAGTTTTGAGCTTTAAAATATTATTTTAAATTATTTTTAAGGCTCGATAATTATTATAATTTTTTTAAAGTCATATTCGAGTATTCGAACCTTATTATTTAATTATAAAATGATTCAGAGACCCATTTTAATTCCGGAAAATGTTTAAAAATTCCTAATAAATTAAACGTTCGTCCGATTAATACGAAACGAACGCCTCTAGACTCAGAAAAATATTCTGCTTCTATTAAAAATATATTCGAGACCTAAATTCTTTTGTATCAAAAGGGTGTTTATTTTATGAATCATTCTGAGTCGATTATTGATCGATAAAATACTCCTTTTTGACCCAATTTCAATTCTAAACTTATCGAGACCTATCTTTTGTCGATTCAACTTATGTGCTACATGAATTACATGATTATGTGTTATATGATTACATGCCCTATGTGTACGTGTTATGTGGATAGTGAGTCAGCGTGTCTTTTAAACATTATCTGTGTAAGATGTGATCTTTATCTGTTATTATCGGGCGTGTAGATAATAAGAATAAATGTATAGACTAAACAATTATATGTACTGTCAGTTCATTGAATAGTATTATTTATGATAGATGCACGTAGTTCGAGGCATTCAAAGCTAGACATAAATTGTAGAAGTAAAGCCTGATAGCGTGTAGTAATGAAACAAGTGGATTCAAAATAAAGATAACCCTAAGGGAATAAATGATAAGAAAGGTCAAGTAGCCTGTCAAGAGGAATACATATGCAACAGATGCAACAGGACTAAGTGATATGACAACTAGTTAAAGATCAATAGATTATCAATTGAGGCAAGTATTCCTAACCTTTCTCCTAAATTACTGCAAATATTTATTCGCTCCTATTCTAAGTTCAGAATAATTAACTGTTTTATATTTCGCTACAATTACTCTTATTATGCCAGTTCTTTTCATTATTGTTCCTATATTATCGATTTCTCTCTTGAGCAAATACCCATTCGTTCGGGTTATTTGCGAACCCTGATTTGGGATGTTTTGAAATCAAAATGATTTTACATCAAAATACTCTACGGGCTGGATGATTATTGTGGCGCCCTCCAAACCCGGGTCAAAAGTCTGGGGTCCACAACACATACACAATATATGAACCTGTATATAAGATACTATTTGAAATGACCCTGCTTTACACAACCACGGATCACAATAGGTTAAAGTATGAAAACAAGCCACAACTTTAACTTTTATTACAACGTACCAAATCCCAACTAATTTAACTTACAACTGATAATAAAATTATTCTTACAATCTTACTATCTTTCTACCGAATGAGGCTCCTGCTAGCTCGATCCAACTCAACTGGAACCTTAGCCCGCACTCTAGACTCAGGAACTTCACTATCATCCATATCTTTTTCAACTGTAAAATATATAAAAAGATTCGCAAGAGTGAGCTAACTAGCTCAGCAAGTCATAATTACGATAACTGGGTTAGACAATGATCAAATGAGATAATTTAGAGGAATCAAGTTTCTTTCCAACTAATCATTAGAATTGGATATTCATTTTAAGTTTTAAAAACCAAGGTTAGGCTGCTGATCAGTCATGCACTAACCTCGAGCAAGCACACAGCACTGCTCTAATTACTGGATCCAAGGCATACATTGGCCTAACTTGACCATTGACATGGTCTGACCACGAATCTGGTCCACATATATAAAAATTATCCAATTCTAAAGCAGTTCAATATGATAAACAATATAATTCGATAAAACAAGATCATAATCAATGATGGTTATACACTTGAATAAAAACATAAGGAAACTTATGGATATCTCAAGGGCATATCAGGGTATGTATAAGAAATGGTTTTTAATCTGTAAAAGGATCAGGTATTAGACAAATAATGATTTTTCAAGGTATAGTTCTTTGATGTTATAAAGAGGGGTTGGAGTATAAAAGTTTCTGTGTTTTCAAAAAATTTTGTTCCAGTGTTTGGTGTTTAATAGTTATACATTTGGGGAGTAGTAACATATTTGTGTGATTTGGTGTCTGGTAAATCAACAAGAATTGGTTCACAAAGAATAAGGCTTATGGCTCCAGAACAAGAAAATCAGGGTTCAAGGTTTAATAGTTTAAAGCACTTGCAATATAAAACAGGAGTTATTTTGAATAATAGCGACATGTTATGAAACAGTTCGAAAACATTGGTAATATATCTTGAAGAAAAGTTCAGAAATACTTGCCTTACAGGGCTTTATAACTATTACTGATCAACTCTGAGCCGACTCTGTCGCTCAGGCTTTAACGTCCAACCACTAGATCCCATTGGACTCAACTTTGACACTCAGGTCTTTCTGTTGAAACTCTACTGAGCTCGTCGACTGACCACTAGGTTATCTTTAGTCCATCGTCCACTTTCAGGTTCCCGACTATAACCTACAGGGTTAAAATACCCTACGTTAGACGTCTAGGTATTCTTGACATATCCTCGATACGAATTCTTACCCAACGATATTCAAACCCGACTCATAATTATAAATATTATAATAACACACACAACAAATAGGGTTCACAATCTCGAAGATCGGTTCGGTGTTCATTTTCGGAAAACATATATATATATATACTCTTTATTTTATGAAATCAGGGTTATCGATTTGGCAAAATATTTCATTACACCGCACAACCTAGTTTCGTATATAAAACATACACTTGTACATATAGTCACTCGACGTCCCGATAATCATTGGATACGTTACCGTATTTACATAATTCAATTTCCTGGAAAATGGGCAGCGTCTCCTTTGTTTATCGGACTACCCGTCGAAACATCAATCGACGTCAAATCTCAAACACAACAATCGCAACAATTATCCAATGACTGCTTCAAACCAACAATATCTATCAAAATCCACACATTTTCAAATTCCAACTCAATCTTAATTATTACTCGTATTTTATTTTTATTTACTAATTTAGGACTCAGACTATGATCATCACGGTCCACCGTCGACTTGCCGAAGCTCATCGTCGACGGCGGCAAAATTCGCGGGTACCCGATGAAATTTGGATTCCCAACACGAATTCCGCCGATTATTGAAATCGTTTTTCCCGCATGAATAATTTATTTCACGAAATCAGTCAACAATATTCCAGCACAATTACAGAAGACCAAATCAATAATCACAACATCGCAAATAACTGCACGGTCGGAGGAAATAGGCTAGAAACTAACCAAACCGGAGCCAAACACAGGGCAACACAACACTGAATCCAACTGTACATGCACATATATACACACAACATACATGTACGTATGTATATATACCAAATGAACAAAAATGGAACCAGGCCTATAAATCGGAAATCACCAGCGACGGCCGGTAAAACCCAGCGGCGGCGATAAGAAACTCCCAACACCGAGGAACCAACACGAGGAGAGAAAGAGAAATACACAGGGAGAGAAAGACAGAGTGAGTGCAGAGAGATTGAGACGAGAGAGACGGTGAGGAACAGGGAGGGGTGGGTTCGTGTGTGTTTATGTTTTTTTTTTATTTCCTCACAATCCCTGAATAATTAACACGTGTTACACTCAAGTTATAAGAGTGTGACACGAATCAATTAACCTGATATTATCCCCTGAGTGGCCTGGTTTCGTCCCGCGGTTCACTATTAATCGAACAACTTACGGGTAAATATTAATAAAAAATTACCAAATTAGTTTTAAAATTTTATAACTATCCCGAAATTAATAAAATAAATTTTTTATAAATTTTAAAGCACTTTTGAAATGCAACTCGTACCCGTATTTCATAATTAACGAACCGAGTCGCACTTAAAACAAATCCAGAAAATCACGAAAATAATCTTAAAATGTTAGAAATATCCCGAAGTAAATAAGAACATAAATTTTGTAATTTTAAACTAATTCCTAAAATGCACTTTATACCTGCTTTTAACAAATAAATGAAACAACGCGCGGGTGAAATTAATCCCGAAAATTTCCAAAATAATTTTAGAATTCTCAGGATATTATAAACTTAGAAAAATATGAATTTTGTGATTTTTGAGAAACTTTGGAATTAAGTACGGATTTTACGAGTAAAAGAAATCAGAAAATCATTTAAAGATAAATAATCAATAAAATATTGACTTCTCAATTTTATAAAATCCTAAAAATAATTATTGTAATTATAAAATCATAAAGACAATTTTAGAGACACTTCAAATATTTATACAAATAAATTTGCATTAAATCCACTTTAAAAGTGAAACAATTCAATACAATTCCTTAATTAATCATGCGAACAACCCGGTACATCATAAATCACACCTAGATAATAATCAAACAGCACATAATGGTCAAAACCAATACACATATTTTATTTAATAATTTCCATAATAATCAAATATTTAAATAATTCAAAAATACACGGGTCCTTATATCCTTCCTCCCTTAAAAGATTCTGTCCTCAGAATCTGATCTAGTTACACAAGTGAGGATATTTGTCAAGCATATCTAACTCTAGTTTCCAAGTACACTCTTCTACTCGAGGATTTCGAACGTACTGACTATAGATATACACTCATTTCCAATGACTCGCCTTTAACGATCAAGAGTTTGGTTTGATCACTATATGCAAAACAAACTTGGACAAGAGCCCCATTGGCTCCTGATCAATCACTTAATTCAAATCAGATACTTATCGTTTTTAACTTTAACAGGCCAAACACACTATATGTACACACTGATGCAACGGTAATATCAACTCATGAACAACTTTATTTATATTTATCAATACCTCGAATGGTTCACTAATTTTTAGGATTTAACTTGTCCTTTCTACTCAAACTTATCCAATTTCTTTCAAGACGACACTTTTACTAATACTAATGGTCCTATTTCTATATTCATACTCTCCCTCGATACAATTCCGCTTCTTTCTTTGTCTACTCTGAGCTGCTTCAATCAATATCGTTACGCCCCTGGTGTGCTGAATTAACTTAGAATTTGATAACTTTCTTTCTCCTACTTTATCTCAATAAAAATGGGGAACTACACTTGCGTTCACATGAAGCCTGATTAAGTGGCATTCCAAAGCTGACATCGATGATAAATGATCATTCCAGTGTTTCCTTAAAACTCAACCTCTCAACATATCTTACATTTCCTGAATCACTTCTGTACTTTGACTCTTCGTTTAAGGATGATAGGCAGTGCTCGTTTTCAACTTGGTTTCCAAACATTTAAACATTTCTTACTCTTTTCCATCAGGCAAGACTTAAAAGTAATCTCATATATTCACGTATTATCACCTTTAAGTATTTGAACTTCAGATTCCACTCTTTCCAATTCGTTTATTAACTCCTTGGTGGTCTTAATTACATCCAATCCTTTATGTCGGCATAAAGCATCTGTTATCATATGGTTTTACTTACGTAGTTGTTAACGGATTAATTCAGAATCTTTTGTTAACCTTAGTCAAAATTTCATTCTTGAAGAATCAACGTATAGTTGCTTTCCTTCTGATCTTTGGAGAAAAATCCTTGGGCATCCCACGCAGACTTTCTTATTCCTTGAGTAGTTCAGGATGTTATTAATAAATACAGTTTGCTTATCCAAGTACTCCTTATACACCACGTTCCTTAATTCCTTATAGCCACCTGATACACTTGTCATTTCACATAATATCACCAGAGCTTGCAATGCTCTTAACTCACTTTAATCATAATCTCTGATATTTTCTCAGGTTGGATCTTAAGTTAATCCTGGAGATATAATATATTGCTTGAATTAGGTCTCGTAAGTAGTCAATTCTTTTATAGGGTCTCACTTCTTCTTATTCGTTGAACTCCCGTTAATCAGTAAATAATCTCATAATTTTATTCCTTTTCTCCAACAACATCACTGATATATTTTACGATTCGCTTCTTATAAAACCACTCCTTGGTCTGCCTTGTTTATTAGGCTTCCGATACTTCACTTTAATTCTTTGGCATGTCTAACACTTCCCAATCTATTTTGAAATCCGCTTCTTATACCTGGTTATCACTATTTTTCTTTAAATTTCCATATATCTTGGCGTCTCTTCAATAACTTAAATACTTAATATTGTGAATTCCCTGTGGGATCTCATTTCTTAATTCTTCTACTTGTAGCATCCAAGTGCTGGAAGAAAATATGGAGATATCGTGATCGTTCTCCTGGGCGCATAAATTTCCTTTTTCTAACTACTAACATCATGATCCATTATCTTCTCTTGACATCTTATCTTTCGCTTCACAACTTCAACTGAAAGGTCACACTATCCATCTTTCTTCCTTTTGGATTATGAACTTTAGCTTCTAATTCCAACTTCCAGAATCCTATAGTTAATTCTTCTGGTATAGCCTCTATGTTCGTTCTTTCCTTTTTACTTATCATTTGCCACTAAATTTGCTTTTCCTCGTGAATACCTACTTCAAACTCTTATGGTCCGTATAGATCTTACACCTTTCTTCATACATATCATGTCTCCCAATCTTTCAAAACAAATATTATTACTACTACTAATTCCAAACTTCTGCTCATAAGATTTCGGTTGTCTGGATGCATATTCAATAACTTTATTGTGCTGCATCAACATACATCCTATTCCCTTATGAGAAGTATCAATATAAACTACCAAATCTCCTTGATACTTCCAAAATGATAAAGCAGGTGCTGTAACCATTCTCTCCTTTAACCTCCGCAAAACTTTCTTTACCCTTTTTCATTTCATATAAGCTTCTTGCTTTTCCTGGTTAGCTTCGTCAAAGGTATTGCAACTTTCAAGAAATCTTGCACAAATTTTCAATAATAACCGGTCCATTGTAAAACTCCTTACTTTTATTGGTGCTTTTTGGCCTTTCTTTATTCATAGTAACTTTGATTTCTACTGGATCTCCTTTGGTCTCCTCCTCATTGATTACTTATGCTTTCTACCATTAAAACTTTCACCTTGTAAATTTTACATACAATTTCTTTCTTCTCCGACTTCCCAGTTTGTCATTAAATGCATCGCATGGTCATTTGCTGACTTTAAGTAACACAAATACAACTCATCTAAATATTCCTTAAAGATTCCATCCATCCAGCTTAAATATTACTGGTATATTAGTTAATTCAAATAACATTACTTAGAATTTTATAGCAGCAATACTTAGTTTTGAAAATTATCCTGGATATGTCCATAGATTCAATCTCCAGTTGATAACATCCAAATCTTAGAAAATACTCTGCTTCTTTCATCTGATCAAATAAATCATAAATTTGAGGTAACGAATACTTACACTTGATAGTAAACTTGTTGAGTTTTCGTTAGTCGACGCATAATTTCATACTTCCATTTTCTTATTAACAATTAGTACAGGTGCACCCCATGGGATTCGCTCGGTCTAATCGCTTCTTCTTCTAGCATTTCTTGCATCTACTTTGCTAACTTCCTCATTTTAACTGGTGCCATTTTGTGTAAGGCCTTGGTCACTGGCTTCGTCTCAGGTGCTACGTCAATCGCGAGCTTCATTTCTCTATCGGGAGGAAATATTGATAACTCCTTAATTGCTATAAAATCTTCAAAATTTGTTTGCTTCTGACTTTTATTTATCTCATAATCACCATAATGCTAACATCTTGATCACCATAATCATCGTTAACAAATTCTTAACCCTCCTTTTTCTTTTATACCTCATCATATTCTCATTTAACATCTTCAGGACTATCTCTTCATCACGACGATTTGTCTGGGCATCATGCTTCCATAGTTAATCCATTCCTTAAAATAATGTCAAGTCCTCTTGTCTCAAATGATATCAATTCTTCACAACTTATTACCAGAAATCTCAATTCCATCATTGGTATTCACTTATTCAACAATTACACGTTCTTGACTTGTTAGTCCTTTGATCCTAATCTTTTCAATTCAACAGGGTAATTCATCTTATCCACAAAACCTTGAGAGATAAATAGTTAAGTTTCTCTCACAGCTTCTTTAACGCATAAGGTATTCACCATAATCATCCATGTCATCACGTCCATGTTCTGAATAACATATTTCACAGGAAAATTGCTTATTCTCGTTCTCGAAGACGTATCCCTTATTGGAGTAGATTCCCTTGATTCTTAGTGCATCCCTGACTGGGTTAATGATTTGCAATTCTCGCCTTTTGCCCTTGTTTGCTTTCCATGCGTGAGAGGTAGATGGAACTTTGCCCGCTTAGTCCATAATACTTTGATTTCTGTTTGAAAAACTCTTGCAAAGGATGACAGTACAACGGAATAACTAGAAGGATTCACAATTCAACAAAACTTGGAGTTGAAAAGAAAGAAGAAGTAAGGATTTGAATATGAATGAGACAACCACATTGGTACTTAAGATGGCCAGTCTTTCATACGATATGGCATACAGCACATGATTAGGTGGCGTCCCACCCGACTCTTCGTCATTTTGACAAAGTGTCTTACCATAACACTGTTTGTCCCAATCAGAAAGCAAAACTTGAGGGAAACAATTAAATTCGAAAGGAATGCAATACCCACCTTTTTGGATAACATCCTAAAGAGTTTATTAAGAAAATAAGTTCATATATTTTTAGGAATTAAAAAGGAATATATGTTGTAATACTGAAGACAAGAATGACACCATTGGTCACCATCCACATTTCACTTGTATTCATTTTTCGAGCTTGTTCAATCATATTCCCATTGTTCCATATAACAATTTTAGAAAGTACACTGAAATGTCTTCGCAAATTAAGCATTATAGTAGATTCTTACTTGTTAAGTCTTGCAACTTTAACATCGCACCTGCACGTATAATACTTTAACAATTCGATCATAATGACGTTCTTACCAGATAACCTCGAGTGTCCTCCTCTTTAATTTGGAATAACCATGAATCATTCAACATAACGATCCTTTTGTTAATAATATTCTTCTTTTAGAAAAATCTAGAAATATTCCCAATCTTTTGTGATCATGCCCAAGCCCCTTTTTAAATCAATAAATTCTTTAAACTTTAATGGTCTCTGCAACTGGATGAATAATTACTCCATACGCAGATTCTGTTATTACTCTTGTCAAACGATATTTGCACCTTACCGTTAGGAATAATCAGCTTCTTCATAATCACGGGTTACTTGGTTCTCTGAATTAATAATACTAAGTCTGAAATAGGTATCCTTCCAGTTAATCTGGGTCTTTTAATAAACAAGAAACTCAAGTAGTAACTTGACAACCAAGGTTTAAAACTTATTTTATTAAAACAGCCTTTGAAAATTTGTTAAGAAAATCTCTTTCGAGAATTTGTTTAAGAAAATTTTGAAAATCACAAACTTGGTTGTCCTTACTATATGAGTTGGTTGTTGTCCTTTCGACCTATAATCAAGGTACCAAATTAAAGAAACGATCACGCAAAGGTCCATTTACTTCCATTTATCTTCTCTCCTTCATTGGGTCCACTTGCCTTCCTTAATCGATGAAAACTTCAGTTGTCGTTGCATGTTAGCTTATTCGTAGCTTCACATCAAAGCTTCCATACTGGTAATACGCCCGACATTATCGTTGAAGTAGTTAAGTAGAACAGGCTATCCAATAGTCAACAAATCGGTTGATGTCACATCATCTTGTTACTGGAAATATATCACATTGTCATAACACCACTATTTATCTTCAAGAAATCTCCAAAACCATAATCTCCTTTAACTTTCTTTTCAATACTTATCTAATCCATTCCACAAGCTAGTCATGGGTGGCCTAATCACTAAGGGCTTCTTTTAATCTGGTAACAACTATCCTTCGGAACACCTGAATCTTCTTTCTAATCTTCTTCTCACCTTTATTGATAGCTCATGCACTCACCATTTACTGTAGCTCTCGAATCCATTCTCGTAGGTATTGTTGCGTCATAGAACAAGTTTTAAATCGAGGGTATAGAACAAGATGTAAGGTAAACTAAAGAGATACACTCACAGCCGAATGTCCAGTGAAACAAGAATAAACAGATGAAGGTTCTTGAACAGGTAATCTCATATCAAGAGGTGGAAAATTAGCGTAGAATAGCTTAAAGAAGTGCAACCGTTATAACAGAAGGTAGTACCATTAATGCTGGTGGAGGAACAAGGTGCAAATCAAATCTGAGAGAAGATGACGATCCTCGAACGGAAAGCTCCAAACAATCAGATGATGCATGGAAATCAGGATCCGCTTTTCGATGACCCTGCTTTACACAACCACGCATCGCAACAGGTAAAAGTATGAAAACAAGCCACTAACCTTAACTTTTATTACAACGTACCAAATCCCAACTAATTTAACTTGCAACTGATAATAAAATTATTCTTAAAATCTTACTATCTTTCTACCGAATGAGGCTCCTGCTAGCTCGATCCAACTCAACTGGAACCTTAGCCCGCACTCTGGACTGAGGAACTTCACTATCATCCATATCTTATTCAACTGTAAAATATATAAAAAGATTCGAAAGAGTGAGCTAACTAGCTCAGCAAGTCATAATTACGATAAATGGGTTAGACAATGATCAAATGAGATAATTCAGAGGAATCAAGTTTCTTTCAAACTAATCATTAGAATTGGATATTCATTTTAAGTTTTAAAAACCAAGGTTAGGCTGATGATCAGTCACGCACTAACCCCGAGCAAGCACACAGCACTGCTCTACTTACTGGACCCAAGGCACACATTGGCCTAACTTGGCCATTGACATGGTCTGACCACGAATCTGGTCCACATATATAAAAACTATCCAATTCTAAAGCAGTTCAATATGATAAACAATATAATTCGATAAAACAAGATCATAATCAATGATGGTTATACACTTGAATAAAAACGTAAGGAAACTCATGGATATCTCAAGGGCATATCATGGTATGTATAAGAAACAATTTTCAATCTGTAAAAGGATCAGGTATTAGACAAATAATGATTTTTCAAGGTATAGTTCTTTGATGTTATAAAGAGGGGTTGGAGTATAAAAGTTTCTGTGTTTTCAAATAATTTTGTTCCAGTGTTTGGTGTTTGATAGTTATACATTTGGGGAGTAGTAACATATTTATGAGATTTGGTGTCTGGTAAATCAACAAGAATTGGTTCACAAAGAATAAGGCTTATGGCTCCAGAACAAGAAAATCAGGGTTCAAGGTTTAATAGTTTAAAGCACTTGCAATATAAAACAGGAGTTATTTTGAATAATAGCGACATGTTATGAAACAGTTCGAAAACATTGGTAATATATCTTGAAGAAAAGTTCAGAAATACTTGCCTCACAGGGCTTTATAACTATTACTGATCAACTCTGAGCCGACTCTGTCGCTCAGGCTTTAACGTCCAACCACTAGATCCCATTGGATTCGACTTCAACACTCAGGTCTTTCTGTTGAAACTCTACTGAGCTCGTTGACTAACCACTAGGTCACCTTTAGTCCATCATCCACTTTTAGGTTCCCGACTATAACCTACAGGGTTGAAATACCCTACGTTAGATGTCTAGGTATGCTTGACATATCCTCGATACTAATTCTTACCCAACGATATTCAAACCCTACTCATAATTATGAATATTATAATAACACACGCAACAAATAGGGTTCACAATCTCGAAGATCGGTTCGGTGTTCATTTTCGGAAAACACACATATATATATACTCTTTATTTTACGAAATTAGGGTTATCAATTTGGCAAAATATTTCATTACATCGCACAACCAAGTTTCGTATATAAAATATACACATGTACATATAGTCACTCGACGTCCCGATAATCATTGGATACGTTCCCGTATTTACATAATTCAGTTTCCTGAAAATCGGGCAACGTCTCCTTTGTTTATCGGACTACCCGTAGAAACATCAATCGACGTCAAATCTCAAACACAACAATCGCAACAATTATCCAATCACTGCTTCAAACCAATAATATCTATCAAAATCCACACATTTTCAAATTCCAACTCAATCACAATTATTAATAATTACTCGTATTTTATTTTTATTTACTAATTTAGAACTCATAATATGATCATCAGGGTCCACCGTCGACTCGCCGAAGCTCATCGTCGACGGCGGCAAAAATCGCGGATACCCGATGAAATTTGGATTCCCAACACGAATTCCACCGATTATTGAAATCGTTTTTCCCGCACGAATAATTTATTTCACGAAATCAGTCAACAATATTCCTGCACAATTACAGAAGACCAAATCAATAATGACAACATCGCAAATAACTGCACGGTCGGAGGAAGTAGGCCGGAAAGTAACCAAACCGGAGCCAAACACAGGGCAACACAACACTGAATCCAACTGTACATGCACATATATACACACAACATACATATATGTATGTATATATACCAAATGAACAAAAAGGGAACCAGGCCTATAAATCGAAAATCACCAGCGGCGGCCAACAAAACCCAGCGGCGGCGATAAGAAACTCCCAACATCGAGGAACCAAGACGAAGAGAGAAAGAGAAATACACAGGGAGAGAAAGACAGAATGAGTGCAAAGAGATTGACACGAGAGAGACGGTGAGGAACAGGGGGGGGTGGGTTCGTGTGTGTTTATGTTTTGTTTTTTTATTTATTTCCTCGCAACTCGTGAACAATTAACATGTGTTACACTCAAGTTATAAGAGTGTGACACGAATCAATTAACCTGATATTATCCCATGAGTGGCCTGGTTTCGTCCCGCGGTTCGCTATTAATCGAACAACTTACGGGTAAATATTAATCAAAAATTACCAAATTAGTTTTAAAATTTTATAAATATCCTGAAATTAATAAAATAAATTTTTTATAAATTTTAAAGCACTTTTGAAATGCAACTCGTACCCGTATTTCACAATTAACGAACCGAGCCACACTTAAAACAAATCTAGAAAATCATGGAAATAATCTTAAAATGTTAGAAATATCCCGAAGTAAATAAGAACATAAATTTTGTAATTTTAAAATAATTCCTAAAACACACTTTATACCCGATTTTAACAAATAAACGAAACAACGCGCGGGTGAAATTAATCCCAAAAATTTCCAAAATAATTTTAAAATTCTCAGAATATTATAAACTTAGAAAAATATGAATTTAGTGATTTTTGAGAAACTCTGGAATTAAGTACAGATTTTACGAGTAAAAGAAATCAGAAAATCATTTAAAGATAAATAATCAATAAAATATTGACTTCTCAATTTTACAAAATCCTAAAATTAATTATTGTAATTATAAAATCATAAAGAAAATTTTAGAGACACTTCAAATATTTATACAAATAAATTTGCATTAAATCCACTTTAAAAGTGAAACAATTCAATGCAATTCCTTAATTAATCACGCGAACAACCCGGTACATCATAAATCACACATAGATAATAATCAAACAACACATAGCGGTCAAAACCAATACATATATTTTATTTAATAATTTCCACAATAATCATATATTTAAATAATTCAAAAATATACGGGTCGTTATAATTATTATGAGGCTAGTGATGAGCTGGATCCTATGGGCCGGAGATGGACCGAACCCTTAGGCCATAGTTTCCTGGGTACCCCATATGTTGGTTAGGTCTATGCAGTTGGGTATAGATCCGCACTATCTCCTGACTGATCAGCAGGTTATAGTGCATATGTTGGTTTCTAGTGTCCAATCTAATTTATTGTTGATCGCCATTAACGGTATTCCTTCCCGATTAGTTCATAATTACAAACTCAAACAAAGATTTGATACAAAAAGGATGAAATATTGAAATGATCACTGTTCTTTTACAGAAAACATGATTTATGATTAAAGGCCAATGAGGGACGATGTTTTGTTCGCTCAACTATTTTAAATATATGAAGATATTTTGAAATCATTCAACAAACGTTTCCAGGAGCTTCTTTGATCTGATACCTGGAAACCATTTATGATACTTGCTGGGCATTTTTGGCTCATTCTTGCTTTGTGAACTCTTATTTCTTTCAGTATCAAATAAGGACAAAGTGAATAAATTTTAATAGACAGCAAAAGTGGTAAGATTCCAGCTGAAGAAATTTGGAGATGTCAGAGTGACCAATACAAGGAAAGTAGTAATGAGGTAATGAAATTGTATTTAGACGATGTAAATTTTAGAAGGTTAGATTCTTGTTTCATACTATAACCTGTAAACGATCCTGAATAATGAGGGATTATCTGTATATTTATTTTAATATTCAGTTTTTTATTATTATTTAAAGTTGTGTAGTGACACCCAATCCTGACCCCAGATTTGGGGGTGTCACAGTTGGTATCAGAGCTACTGGTTATTGGTCACTGAAATAAGAACAGGTAAGGGTAAGATAGGAGTGATAGGTCATATGAGATAGGAAAGACCCTAGGCATACTCATTTTAAGTTCAAATTGAGTGTGAATGAGGGTTGGCAGGTCCGATACGAAATTGGTAAGCCAAGATTGTTGGGGCAAGCGTAAGGCAAATATCGCAACACTATAGGTAGATTGAGTTCTCAAATCCTACAGTAATGAGGAATCGATAGATTGACGGAGACTGGATATGCAACCCTATATTTCATGCGGTTTTGAAGAAGATGCAATTGAGTCTTGTGAGAACTTCGCGTAAGAGAGGCTAGGTGAGTTTTGGGTACGATTTAACTTAGAATTGGGTAGTAGGACGAGCTTCACGCTGGAGGTAACAATTTGATGGAAGCTGATGAAGAACCAACATTGCACGTTTCGGAGGCACCACCGCTACGAGAAGATTCCTATCATTTATCAGGAGCTACGCAAGGAATAATATCTACCTTACTAGGTATAGGTAAGACTAACAAGAAGATGTGACCCCATCTATAGACCGAACATCGAGTCGCCTGCGTGGTTGTAAGCATAGCGTCAAAAACGATGAAAAAATGTCAGAGATAGTACCAGATGTCAGCATTGTGGTGGAATTGCGAGTAAATGATATATAATAGTAAATGGAACTTCGTCGACTAACAACTGCGAGCAGAATCCAAGGAAAAGTAGATGTACCAAAATGGAGAGACCCTTATATGGGCATTCCTTCAATTAGATATTTCATTAGCACATCAAGAGAGTAGCAAGTAACTTATATAGTAATGATGACCAAATATTTGACTTCCAAAATTTTAAAATGAGATTTCGAAGAAGATTTTCTTAATCAACTTTCAGAAGATTTTTATATGAAGCGAGTTTTACAAGTTGATTGTCGAATTACTATTTGTTAGATATATTTGATAATGTCATGTGTAATATGATTTGTGTTTAGTTTTCAGATGTTATCTAACAGGATAAATCAGTACTTAACTGGAAATCAGCACTTATATTGAAGACATAAATTAAGATATCAGAACTTAAGTTATCAGAACTTAAGGTTCAGATGATATTTATCAGGAGATAATATCAGGACTTAAGATGACTTTCAAATAAGGCAGGCGGCTGATTGAAAGGAAAAAAGATCGAGACTAAGACAAAAAGAATTGTGCATGAAGAAGGAATACTATGAAGAATAGAATACTTGGAAGAAAAGATAACTAGTTGATATATTTTAGGAAGCAGAATTATATTCCATATCAATTAGAAGATTATCTTGTAACTGTGTAGTATATAAACACAGGCATAGAGTTTACACTTTAAGTGTTACGATTATCGAAGTTATTATTCTTTGTAACTCTAGCATCTCTCGTGATAATTTGTTCATCACTGAGAGATGACAGTTCTATATTGTAACAGAGTTTATTGTGTTAAATAAAATCTATTTTCTGTTACTTAAGTTCTTATATTCGATTTGATTGTACTAAACACTGTATTCAACCCCCTTCTACAGTGTGTGTGACCTAACAAGTGGTATCAGAGCCTTCTGTTAACACACAAACAGTTTAAGATCCCTATTTACTGTGATAATCAAAGTGCTATTGCTATGATAGGTAATCCAGTTCAGCATTCAATGACAAAGCACATCAGCATTAGGTACCACTTCATAAGGGAACATATGGATGAAGGTACAATAGAATTACATTTTGTTCCTACAAATCAACCACTAGCAGATATCTTCACAAAACCACTGTGTGAAGCTACTTTTACAAGATTGGTAAATGAACTTGGAATGATTTCAGGTTCTTTCTCTAAGTCTGCTTAGTTTTTGTTCTGATACATCAGACTTTATGATCAGTATTTACATATATTACTATCTTTGTGTATTCTGTGCTTAAATTGAAAATTACTTAAGTACCGATTGTTGTCTGATTTTAATTTCTAAACTCTGATAGTGATATGAATGTTTCTATGACTATTCAATCCAATGAGGATAACTATGCTAGATGCTGACCTAGTAATCTTTAATATACTAAAGATCCCATGTTTGAAGTAATTATTTATGTGGAAATCTTTTAACACAAGCAAATTCTGATATTGAGCTAATTTAAGTTTACTTTGTGTATCTTATTACCAAGTCAAAAACTAGAATAATGCTTCTTATCTGTTAAGTTCTGATGTTAGTAAATCTGGTGAATGTACTAAGTGCTGATAAGCCTCACTTATCAAAAGAAAAAGAAAAGACAAGAAATAAAAATCAGGCACTCCTTTGAGATCTAGAGTAAAAATGTGGAAGGGAAGACCCAAGTGCATTGCTGGTATTAAGTAATATGCATTAGAAAAGCAAAATAAAATTTTTTTGGTGACTTTTCACACTCTATGATTACTGGAGAAATACTCTGATAACAGCATAAATTCTGATAAGCAGTCGTGACTCACTTACACTGAGAAGCCACTGTAAAATAGAATTTCAAAAGATGCATAAAATGAGCACAAAATAGTTGAGGTGGACTCATGCATGAACTCATTCTAAAGTAGACTTCAGAATAATGACAGATTTTAAGTAAAGTTCTTAGTTATGTCTTATTTCTAAGATGTACAGAAGTGAATCAGACTTTACTCCTTGTCTGATATTTAGCTTAATGCACACACATACACGTCATATGAATGACGAAAATTACTGTGGTGATCAATGTTATTTTAGATGAACAGTTTATGTGTCAGATTGCATAAATTCTGAGGACAAGTTCTGATGGAAGTTCTGATGAAACCATATCAGTATTTGTGTGAAGAATTACAGGAATACACATTCACTTTTCGAGTTAAGGAGCCATATTATGATGACTTTTAAATCCTGATAATAATCAAGTTTTGATGCTGACGTGATAGTATTTATTTACTTGGTTTATTTTTGGTCATTACTTGAACGATAATATTTTTAACAGAATATTGGTTAATGTGAGATAAAACAATCATAATCATTATGGGTTAGTGGTTAACGTGTATGTCTTGAAAAACTGCACGCGCACAATAATTATTATTATATCTCGTGCCCATTAACTCTGGCTTTAGATCTTTTACTGACTGTTATTATTACACATCAGTCTAGGGAGTCGAGGGATCATTATTTGTTACTTGTCAAGTTTAACCAGTTCTCGCGTCCCTTGGTATTCTATTGGCTATTTAAACCAATCATTCATTCCAGCCAAAATATCGTTCATTTTCTCATAAACTCAGTCTCTTTTTATTCATACCAACAAAAATGGTTTGTTTCAATATGTTCCTGAACTATGAAACCTTTCACATCGAGTTGAGTTGTGATGAATGGCAACAGGAGTGGCATGTCACCGCCATTCCTGACGAACTTTGGAACTCACTTCCACAAGAGGTTCACACAGAACTCTTGTTCTTATCAATGGAGTATCACCTCCATCTTGATAGGTTGGAAGAGGAAAGGAGAGAAGCTCTCTGTCAGCAAGAACGGATCATCCGTCTTGCAGTGCTCTTCGTCAATAGTAGAAGGAGTTAGTCGTTAGGTCTTCTTAGACTAGGACTAAGGCTGTTGATGTTAAGAATCGTAGAATAGGACTATCTTGTAGTTTTTGCATGTAATTGATAAATTTCATCGAATATAATCATCTGATATATCAATGAAATTTTCTTTAAATTGCAAGATTTGTTCTTTGTTTCTCAAATTATGTGACTGTGCATGTTGAATTACAATTTATTAATCTTTACTTCATCGACTTTTAATTTTATTTTGTGATGAATGTTTTGATTAAATTCTGTTGATTTGAGAAAACAACTGAGGAAACAGGTTCCAATATCAGAACATGTTATTGTAGAAGCTGAGAAGGTTTCTTCTCAGAAAGATACTGTAACTGGGAGTTCTAGGCCCTTCAAAAGGCTTAAAAATTTAAATTCTGATGATAAAGCTCCTACATGTCTCCACCTTTGAGAAAATTAAAGAAACAGAGAGCTCATAGGGACATAGTTGAGTCAGATTCAGAAGATGTAGTGGAAGCAGCTAAGGAAGGGGATCAGGAATCTCTGATCTCAACAGAACCAGTTGTTATTGAATTACTTCCTTCTGTACAACATGAAACTGCTCAAGCTAAAATACCTACACCTCCTATGTCACCTATAGTTGATCCAGTACATACTGAAGAACCAGGTACAAGTGCTAAAATTGATATTCATAACCTGATTGTGCCTGAGGTTTTGTACTTGGAAGCTCCACCAATTCAACTCACTCCACCAACAACATCACTTTTGAATGTTGATCATAACCTAGCTGCCGATCAGAATTTAGAGGAAAATATTGAAGCCTCTATAGCCTCACATACTGCTATTTTATCAGAGGATGCTGATACTGCAGGATCTACAAGTTCTGATGCTGCTAATGAAAAAACTACTGGTGAAGCTGTTGGTAATTTAGATGTTGATGCAGCTGGTCTATCAGGACATGCACCTCAACAAACTATTCATAAAGCTGATTTAGTCAAGAAGTTTGTTACAGGGGAAGCACCAGTACCTTGGAGTGAAACTCCTAGAGGAAAGAAGTGGACTAAAGAATGGAACTCGGTTAGTTTTGTTCCTTCTGAAAAGATTCTTGCTGAGCATCTTGCAAAAGCTGATGAAATGCTGATAAATGATGATTTCAAGGCACAACTGAGAGTTACTGCATTGAGTACAAGGCACCTTCAAGGTCAACACTCAATAACTCATGACAGGGTGAACAAAATTCATGAAGCTCTAATCCAGCAAGATATGAATGTGAAACTTGAAAAGAACAGATTTTTCAAGCCAGCCTTTGACAGAATTGCCTACATTGAGAAAACTCAGGAGAAGCAACAAGCTCAAATTGAAGAAATTCTGAAGAATCAAGCTTATCACCAAAGTCAACTCAATGAGATCCAATCCTCAGTGGAATTGCTTGTCTCTCTTCTATTACCTGCTGATGTCAAAAAGGGGGAGAAAGTGATTAAGTCCAAATGCAAATCTATTCAGACACTGAAAGGAAAGGATGATAGAAATGATGACCAGGGAAACTCTAATAAGGGTAGAGGTCAAGGTCAAGTCAAAGGACTTTCATCAAGTAAAGCTAGAATTACAAGTCAAGGAACAAGTTCTGATAATGGGAGAAGAATAAGTTCTGATACTGGTAAAAGGATAAGTTATGGTGGATATCTAGAACTTGATGAAGAAATTTCAAAGCAGTTATTTCTTACATAAAATCCAGGAATGGACTTTGAGAGTCTAATGGGAGAAGAAGCTAGACTCAAAGCAGAAGGTGTCAAGACAAAATCTGAAGCTTCTGTTGTTGAAAAGAAATTTCTGAAGCCAAAGGGAATTGTGATAAAGGAAAGAACAATTTCTGAGGCAACCAAGGCCAAATCACAAATGGAAATTGATCCAAGGTCCAAGGGCAAAGAAAAAGTTGATGAACCTGTAAAGGTTTATATGCCAGTCATGGATGAAGAAATAATTGATGATGAAGTAGATGCTAATCTTACTCTGATGCATAAGAAGATTTTTTAAACAACCTCTGACATGGCTCATGTTGTTCAGAGTCAAGATTTAGTAAGTTCTGATATGAAAGTGAAGCAAGCAACCTCTGACATAGCTCAAGTTGGCTTGATATCAGAAGATAAGGAAAAGGAAACCTTTGACATTGCTCATGTTAAGCTTTCAAAGATACTCCTACCAGGATTCACCGAAGCTAAACAGACTCAATCTTTGAAGACTGCAACAAGTGGTTTTGAAGCAAGAGTTGTTACAGGAAAGGAAGCAAAAGATAAATCTGGGTTGGGTAGTTCTGATGAAAGAAAAGTACATAACACTACCAATGATCCAACTTCCTTAAGTGATACAGGTGTTGGAGCAACTCCTGAAAGATTGAATCGACTTGAATCTGTACAAATGGTTTACCATACCTTCTTGAAAGAACATATCTTGTTATATTTTATGACAGATGGAAGGGTATACCAGATTAAGAAAAATGCTATACCACTGAAGTATTTTGAAGAACTGGAACATGTTCTATTCCTACTTCAAGTGAAAGACAGATTAACAGATAGTGCTGCAGGATATTTAAATTCTCAAATTCAAAGATAGAATAAGCTTTATTCTGTAAAGTCTGACAGCACATACTGTCCCAAGTACAGAGATCACAAGGGTGATATTTTCGATATGAAGCCTAACTCTGCTAGGATTATAACTACTTTTCTGGGTTATAAGGTTGTGGAATTCAATCTAGAGTCTGACAAGGCATATCTAATTAGACTAGATCAGGAGATAAGAAAAGCTAAGATAAATGATCTCAGAGCAGCTATTTTTCAAACTGGAGAAGATACAGCTGAATTGATAAATGCTAAAAGGAGGATGGTCAATGAACTTGAATATGCAGAGAGATGTTTGTTGAAGAACTATCTCAGGACAACTCCTGATATCAAAGAGATCAGAAGAAATTGAAAGTTGAAGCCAGGTCAAAGATCTACAACTACTTAAATTCTGAAGTTTATACAAACTGAAGCGGTTATCAAAAGTTAAAGATGGTAAAGCTGACTGTAAGTTGTAGTTATCTAGTCAAATTCTCATGCATTTGTACTTAATGTTTTTGACATCATCAAATATCTGTTGAACTTGTATATTATTCTAATTTACAAGTTGGGGGAGATTGTTAGATATATTTGATAATGTCATGTGTAATATGATTTGTGTTTAGTTTTCAGATCTTACCTAACAGGACAAATCAGTACTTAACTGGAAATCAGCACTTATACTGAAGACGAGACTTAAGATATCAGAACTTAAGTTATCAGAGCTTAAGGTTTGGATGATATTTATCAGGAGATAATATCAGGACTTAAGATGACTTTCGGATAAGGCAGGCGGCTGATTGAAAGGAAAGAAGATCGAGACTAAGACAGAAAGAATTGTGCATGAAAAAGGAATTCTATGAAGAATAGAATACTTGGAAGAAAAGATAACTGGTTGATATATTTTAGGAAGCAGAATTATATTCCATATCAATTAGAAGATTATCTTGTAACTATGTAGTATATAAACACATGCATAGAGTTTACACTATAAGTGTTACGATTATCGAAGTTATTATTCTTTGTAACTCTAGAAGCTCTTGTGATAATTTGTTCATCACTGAGAGAGGACAGTTCTATATTGTAACAGAGTTTATTGTGTTGAATAAAATCTATTTTATGTTACTTAAGTTCTTATATTCGATTTGATTGTACTAAATACTGTATTCAACCCCCTTCGACAGTGTGTGTGACCTAACACTATTAAAGTTCTTGTTATTATAAACATAAAATGACCTAATAAGAAGAATGAATATAGACTCAGTGTTGTCAGTTTGAAGGACTAAGTGGACCCCCCCAGCAGGGAGAAAGTTTAATGTTTTCGTGAAAGATGAAAGTAATATTTGTTTAAATAATACCAACAATTGAATGAACATGTTAAATTATTATTTACCCAATTCATGAAATTATTAAATTTAACAAGATTTGTAATTTGAATGGATAAAGGATGATTGAAGGAAATAGAAGACTTTTTTAGACGATTGGCAAAAGATAATATTCCTAATCGACAAAGTTGAAGCGTGGCGGGATCGATTATTATTCCATGTGGCACAGGAGAAGTCGGGAGTAATAATTATAAATTATGTAGGGACACGATTACGATCGAATCATTAAAGTATTTAATATGGAGGCATTTTCAGACAACAATTCGAAGTTATAATGTGACCTAAACTGTGAATCTCTCATTCGACTGGTTTCTGAAGGCATACGTAGGTGAAGCGTGGAAGGTGATCAACATCGACATTCCTTCTCTTAATACGATAGCATATGTTCTTCTTGATTCTTGAATACATATGAGTTTCTTCTATGGATAACTCATATGAGGTGAAGACGAAGAAAATTTATTGTATTCCTTCTGAATTGTTTCTCTTCTCAAATTACTGATTCCTGATTGAGACAAACAGTATTGTGGTATGACGATTTGTCGAAATGATAAAGAGTCGGGTGGGACGCCACCTAATCATGTGTTCTATGCCATATAGTATGAAAGACTGGCCATCTTGAGTACGAATATGGTTATCTCATTAACATCTAAATCTTCACTCATTCTTCTTCCTTCAATTTACTGAATTACAAATTCTCCCAATCGTTTGTGGTATTGTTATTCCTTATTCAGTTTTCAATCAAAGTCATATTCGCAACCTCTCCTCTTGCGTAGAGTCTGTTCTCTGGCGATTTCAAAAGAAATGAAATAGTGTGGCACGTGGAATCATATAACAAACTTAGATACGACTGCAAACCGATAAATGGTGGACATCTGCGGGTAAGGAAGAAGGATTTCATCGATAACATGGACGTGGTGAAGACATCAATTCAGACAGTTGTTCGTGTTACGAGGATCTCATTAGTACGATAGATTGCGTTAACATGACGCGCTTCAAATCAGAGGATTTCGACGTGAAATGAATGGTTAGCGAACCGTAACAAATAAATTAGTTATAAAATAAGGAAGTAAGGCTGTATGCAAAGCAAACGAGTGTCAGGACAACAATCGGAGATCAAGGGAATTCTGAACACTGACTCAGACAGGCAATTAATACGTGAAGCATCCCTTCATCATGAAAAGATATTTGTCGTGAAGATTCAAGATCAAAGAAATCTTAATCGCAAACAAATTTTGAACGTGTTCTTCAAGAGATTGTGAAGTTCTCTACCTTGAGTAAATAAATCACGGTGAATTTAATACCCATAACCGGGTTGGTGACAAAAGTTTGATACGGGAACATAAGTGGGGATAAAGTAATGGTGATTCGACTATGAGACCTTATAAGAAATGAAGAACCGAGGATGTAGTTTCCACTCGATTATGATGATGATAATCAAGACCCTGCGTGGTTATTAAAAGATCAACAGACTCACCAATAAAATTGAGTGTATATTGTCAAAGAAGGAGTATTGGTGTAGTTCGTTGAAGGATGCGGAATAATTTTTTTAAAAGTAACTATACACAATTAGTAACGACAATAAATAAGTTAAAATACTCGCGAAATAAAATTTTGAGACACGAGATAAATTTTAAAGCTTACTGATAAAATTTTGTAATATTCTGAAAGAACTGGGAAGGGAGTGGTTATATTAATCCTTGTTGATTTAAGACCTTAAAAGATATATGTTATGCCAATTAATCATACCTATACTAATCAGAATGATATAGTTCGAACTTGGGTGGATGGATGAATTTGGTTGATGGAAGTGGATGGATGTGATTATAGACGATTTGGTAGATTGATGGTGTCGGCTTGAGTCCGACTGGTAGTCGATGGTATAGGGGAGGTGCTGCCCAAATTTTCAGAAATTACCCTATATTCTCACTCCCAGTTGCACTCCAAATGGTTGTGATTTCGGTTCTTGAGAAAGAATGTTATGATTGAACTGACTTTATGTAATTGGTATTTGATTCTAGTTAGCTAGTCTTCACTTGGTTTAAGTGATCGGTTAAAAGAGTTAATTGATCAACTTTACCAACTAATGGTTAGCTATATAGAGATCGATTCCAACTAGATTGAGTCAAGCTCTAACATGATTTTCAGATTCAAAATCAAAGCAGTTAGCACGTTGAAGGAAGTGATGGCATTAGCAGGAATCGAAAGTTTAGTAGAATTAACGTGATATTACCACAAACATGTGCGAGACTTTATCTAGATGAATACACTCTTTTCGATAAACAAGAGGAACATAAAGTAATTGGTACATGCTAGTAAGAAGAAAATTTTCAAGAACTGAAGGTTTATGAAAAAGCAAAGAGATTCTATCATCTGTAATAGCATTCCAGAAAGGACTTGAAAGTATACCCATATCGAATGGCGATTGAATAAAAGTTTTCGAAAGCTCGCAAATCCAAGTATCCGATGTAAGAAGATGATTAATGAAGTACACATGTGAATTTGGGAAGAAGAAATGTTGATCAATTGGAAAAAGCCAAATATGCGATCAATGATGATTTAAGTGAGGCTAAGAAAGTAACCATCGATGAATTTGATAATTCTGTCAATAAAAACTTAAATACTATAAATAAAAGCCTTTTATTAACTTCAAAACTGGTTTATCTAATAACGCACATATTAATATTATCAAGAAAGAGACATTCCTTATGTTAGAAGAGTTAATGAGTAATGAGAATGAAGAACTAAATAAGAAAAGAAGTGGAATCAAAAAGATGATAAAGAACTATTATAAAATAATCCAGGATATATGTTGTGAACATCAGATATGCCAGAACTAATAGGGGAATAAAGTAAAACACCGGAAATTGAAGACAAGAATTTCATTCAAAGAATGCGCGTAAGCAAGGAAGATTAAACTACAGTATTCATGGCAAACTATTAGAGAAGAACGATACAATGAATCTCATATCAGAATTCTCCATAATTAAAGTGAAGTCCTGAAGATTCTAACGAATGATTTACCAAGGTTACCTCGGGAAATGAGGTAAGAATTTCCGTTAGTTATTGTACGAGTCGAGCTAGTGTCAAAAGCCCTGTATCGTATAACCCAGTAGAAATGAGATATTGAGTGAAGGAAAACTTCATAAATGTGGAATGCAAGAATAATGAAATAAAGGGATACTTCACGCTATACACAAAAGTGATCATGGAGAAAAGAAAAGGGAGGTATGAAGTCACACATCGATTATCAGAATTTGCAAGTCTGAAGATTAAATGAACATAGTGTATAAGGAGTAATTGGATAATGTGATTGTATTTATTAATAATATCCTGGCCCATTCAAGAATTAAGGAATACCAAGTTGAACACCTGGAGATATGCATGCGAAGGGTAAAAGATTAGCAACTGCGTTCTATACTACAAAAGTATGAACTCTGGCTATAATTACTTATGAGCTACGGAAGTATGGTTAATTACCAACCAAGCAAGATCCATTCAGAGACAAATGTCTTGAGTAGAAAAGAAAGAGTGAGCATCACTAAGATTGCTGGAGAGTGGATAAAGGAATTTTAAAAGTTAAGAATTGAGAACAGGTTTTGATCCAACTTCTGGATTATACTGATACTTACTTTATTGTTAGATATCAAAGGTGGTATTAATATAGATGATTGATATTGACTTCAGTATGGAATGTTGTGAGCATCAAAGTTCATATTGATATCTAATTTGATATGACAACAAAATTAGTATTAGTACCAAGAGTTCGGTTTTGAATAAAATTATGGTTCATTCTATTCCAAATTAATATTTCCTTTCAGATAGTAAAAGATTCCGCTCGATGAATATACTTGTTAGTAATTGAAAAGAAATTGAAAAATACTATGAAGTGATGAGTTAAATGCAAATGTCGAGATTTTCTTTTAATTTTTAGTTTTGAATAGATTTAGAACAGTTCGAAGCATCAGACGCCATGAGCTCAGTATATCGGGCACATACGGATGGAAAGTATAAGAGACTAGCTAAAGGTTCTCGGATACGATTAAAAACGATTATAGGCCAGACTAACCAAACAGAAGGAGACGCGAGAAGTAAATTAAAATAGTCAGGGAATGGAAGGTGCATAAACACAAATTATTAAAATTAGAAAGAAAATCAGATTAGTATAAATTAAGTTAGTCCATCAAGACAATGAGATAGATAGAACGGTTGCGAATGAGTTGGCCGTGTTGTTACAGGCATTACGAGTTCATAAGATGTTCAAATATAACTAAGAAGGGTAATTTAGCTCCCTATATATAAAATGAAGGTTAATTCTGATTACGTGAGTAACCGATAGATTTAATGTTGGTAAAAGACCGTTGAGTTGTGATTAAAGTGATGAGACCCGAGGAATTATAGGAAAGATACTTGAAAAATATCATAGTCAACGACAAAAAAGTAAATACGCCCTGGTCTCAGTGCATTATTTACAAATGAAGAAGAAGATTACAGAAACGGTTAAAGAGCCTCAAATGCGATGGGAAGCGATTAACAGTTGGACACGCACATAAGCGCGAATTATTAGATTTTGAAAGAAAAAGAAAAATTTATATGCGTTATGCTGATCCTTTTGAGGCTGTAAAAATAGAGAGGGTAAATAAAAGTAAGTTGGTTTCACCGCTACCCGTATAGCGAATTCATAGGGCGTTTATATGTATATATCCAGAAGGAGTAAGTTAGCTCCCTTATATATAGGAGATGGAGAGTTGAATTGAGTTATACAAGCAATAAAAAGAATATGATGTTAGCGAGAGGCTATTAAGGAAAGATTGATATTATACATTAAAGTTATGAAAAATTATAAGGTTGAGAGATTAACCTGAGAAGATGAAAGTGATATACTTGAAAAGTATCAGTATTATTCCTTAGCGTGATTCTAAGGACATAATCCTTTTAAGGGGGGAAGGATGTAACATCCGGGAAATATCGTGTAATTATTTATATCAATATATGATTATTATGTGAATATTATATGAATTTTTGGTGAATTATCTGATGATTGATAATAATATTTGGATGTTTGTATATAATAAAATGTGAGTATATTAATTTTAATATGTCCAAAATAAAATATAGATAATTAAAAAATATTTTTCTGGTAATTTTTGGAGTGTTATATGATTTTATAATGATTTATGAATTTATTAATTATTTTCTGAATAATTACAAAATTATTTTTTAAAGCCGAAAATCGTCAACTTCAACCATTTTTATGTTTTTACAATCCGAAACTCTTCCGAAAACTCCTACCTAACCTAATCTGGTAATTTCGGACATTTTCCATATTTTGACTTTTTTGATTCGGATTACGGTTTCACCCGTGCGCGGCCCGGCATAAAATTTTCGATACGATAATCATTCTGGTGAATCAACAAAACCCGTATTCTCGAAAGACGGGATATTATTACATTATTTCCATGTGTTTTATAAAAAGCTCGGTTGGGATAATTATCCAAAACTGATATCAAATCGGATCGTTATTGCAGTTACTTAGCGGCTAAGCAAATAATTTAACCATCCAAAACGATCCAAAACGAACCAATATTCCGTAAATAAAAATAGCATATTTCTTATTTCATTTTATTCGTTTATTCATTTATAACCAGTAAAAATATAGTAATTACAGAGAAAAACCCTTAAACACGATACGTTCCCGAGAATCAAACGCACGAACGAGGACGTTACCGAACTCCGATTCAAGCGTGCAACATATCAAAACGAAGCTCTCGAAAAACTCTACCTTAATCCACCATCTGTTTTTGCCCAGAAATCAAGGTATTTTTCTGATTTAATTATTTAAATTCGAAATATTTATGAATTAAAATAGGAATTTTTGTTCTTGATGTTGTTTGTGTGATTTGATGGCATAATCAGGTAGATAAATTTCTCCTGATCATTTTGGTATATTATATGTTGAATTCTGAGCTCTGCATCATGGAGAAACTGAGGTTTTAATTTTTGAATTACGAATTAGGGTTCATAACCATGAATATGTTCAATTGAAAATTAGGTGTTTTGTGTTAAGGGTTATTAGCTGATTCTGTTAACATAATTATGTTCCTGGTTCAATTTGCAATTGAAATATATATATATATATATATATATATATATATATATATAAACGTTATGAACGATTTCGGGAAGGCTGTGAACCAAGCTTGCCGGATGTTCGCCGGGCTTGGCTCGATTTTCACCGGAATCCGAATTCAGGGTATGATTTGTTGGTTTAAACGGTTCAGTGATGTTCCTGGTTGAGTTTGGAGTGAAAACCCGATAAGAAGCAAGTTCAACAACCCCGTTTTTGTCGAAATTAAGTCTCGCCGGATTGTTTCAGGTCACCGGAATCTGCAATTTAGCCGCCGTGTTCTTGAGGATTTGGGTGACCTGATCGGGTCAATTTTGACCCGGGGTTCGACCCAGTTTTGATCTGCTTTCTTTCAAAATCATTTCTAAAATGTTGTTTTTACAATTTAACCCCCAAAGTTCTAAATTCTTGCAAATAGTGGATGTCTGTTTTAAAACTTACAGAAAATGGATTTCTATTTTTAAATTATATTAAAAATGATTTGTTTATTATTTTAAAAACCAGAAAATTGGTTATTTAATTATTTTAAATTCAAAAAAAAATTATTATCTTAATTATTTATTTATTCAAAAATAAATCGAAATTATTTTATTAGTTAATTTTAATTAGTTTTTATTATTTTAATTAATTGATTAGTTTATAATTAATTGATTTAATTAATTTTATTAATTATTAATTAATTTTAATTGATTTAACAATTAGATTTAATTATTTAAAATTGATTTAAAAATTCCGAAAAATAGGTTTTAGCTTTAAAATATTATTTTAAATTATTTTTAAGGCTCGATAATTATTATAATTTGTTTTTAAAGTCATATTCGAGTATTCGAACCCTATTATTTAATTATAAAATGATTCGGAGACCCATTTTAATTCCGAAAAATGTTCAAAAATTCATAACAAATCAACCGTTCGTCCGATTAATACAAAACGAACGCCTCTAGACTCAGAAAAATATTATGCTTCTATTAAAAATATTTTCGAGACCTAAATTCTTTTGTATCAAAAGGGTGTTTATTTTATGAATAATTCTGAGTCGGTTATTGATCGATAAAATACTTTTTTTGACCCAATTTCAATTCTAAACTTATCGAGACCTATCTTTTGTCGATTCAACTTATGTGCTACATGAATTACGTGATTATGTGTTATATGATTACATGCCCTATGTGTACGTGTTATGTGGATAGTGAATCGGCGTATCTTTTAAACATTATCTGCGTAAGATGTGATCTTTATCTGTTATTATCGGGCGGGTAGATAATAAGAATAAACGTAAAGACTAAAAAATTATATATATTGTCAGTTCATTGAATAGTGTTATTTATGATAGATGCACATAGTTCCAGGCATTCAAAGCCAGACAGAAATTGTAGAAGTAAAGCCTAATAGCGTGTAGTAATGAAACAAGTGGATTCAGAATAAAGATAACCCTAAGGGAGTAAATGATAAGAAAGGTCAAGTAGCCTGTAAAGAGGAATACAGATGCAACAGATGCAACATGACTAAATGATATTACAGCTGGTTAAAGATCAGTAGATTATCAATTGAGGCAAGTATTCCTAACCTTTCTCCTAAAACACTACAAATATTTATTCGTTCCTATTCTAAGTTCAGAATAGTTAACTGTTTTATATATCGCTGCAATTACTCTTATTATGCCAGTTCTTTTCATTATTGTTCCTATATTATCGATTGCTCTCTTGAGCAAATACCCATTCGTTCGGGTTATTTGCGAACCCTGATTTGGGATGTTTTGAAATCAAAATGATTTGACATCAAAATACTCTACGGGCTGGACGATTATTATGAGGACCAGTGATGAGCTGGATCCTATGGGCCAGAGATGGACCTGACCCTTAGGCCATAGTTTCCTGGGTACCCCATATATTGGTTGGGTCTATGCAGTTGGGTATAGATCTGCACTATCTTCTGACTGATCAGCAGGTTATAGTGCATATATTGGTTTCTAGTGTCCAGTCTAATTTATTGTTGATCGCCATTAACGGCATTCCTTCCCGAATAGTTCATAATTACAAACTCAAACAAAGATTTAATACAAAAATGATGAAATAGTAAAACGATCACTATTCTTTTATAGAAAACATGATTTATGATTAAAGGCCAATGAGGGCCGACGTTTTGTTTGCTCAACTATTTTAAATATATGAAGATGTTTTGAAATCATTCAACAAACGTTTCCAGGAGCTTCTTTGATCTGATACCTGGGAACCATTTATGATATTTGCTGGGCATTTTTGGCTCAATCTTGCTTTGTGAACTCTTATTTCTTTCAGTATCAAATAAGGACAAAGTGAATAGCTTTTAATAGACAGCAAAAGTGGTGAGATTCCAGCTGAAGAAATTTGGAGATGACAGAGTGATCAATACAAGGAAAGTAGTAATGAGGTAATGAAATTGTATTTAGAAAATGTAAATTTTACAAGGTTAGATTCTTGTTTCATACTTTAACCTGTAAGTGATCCTGAATAATGAGGGGTTATCTGTATATTTATTTTAATATACAGGTTTTTATTATTATTTAAAGTTGTGTAGTGACACCCAATCCTGACCCCGAATTTGGGGGTGTCACATAACTTGTGCATTAAACCATTATGTTGTCAAATTTTATAGACATATAGGGTCTCAATATAATTGGTGTCTATTCAGCTTATATCTCTTTTGTGGATGTCTGGTAGTATGGTACTCGTACAACAAAAGTTGGCGTTTATCAGTTTCGTGTTATCTGATTAGTGTCATCACCATTACATTCTAAGGTTAAGAACGAAAAGGCTATTGAATGAAGTATGTAATGAAGTTTGAATCCCATGTTTGTGTTATATATTATTCAACTTTCTTTACTCTATTTAGTTAATGTACTTTAGTATAATTCTTAATAGTTAATTGTAGTATAATCAAAACCCAATTTGTTATTCGTCTTAGCATTGAATAATAGCCATATCATTGTTGCATAAGTGCATAAATCACAAGGTTAGCCTAAACCAGTCCCTGTGGGAACAAACTAGAAATAATTCTATATTACTTGCGAACGCGTATAATTGCATGAATTTTAGCGCGTGTTTAGTGACTAACAATGGCATCAGATTTTAACACTATAATCAGTATTTAGCAAGTACTGATACATAATTATAAGATACTACACTCTAACTATCAGTAGTTATTCCAAATTATCAGAGTTTAAGAAATGTCCATATATCATTCCCAATTCATTCACCAATCTTGTAAAGGTAGCTTCACAGAGAGGCTTGGTGAATATATCTGCTAATTGCTGATCTGTTGGAACAAAGACCAATTCCACTATACCTTCTTCCATATGTTCCCTTATGAAATGGTACCTTATAATGATGTGTTTAGTCTTAGAATGTTGTACTAAATTTCCTGCCATTGCAATAGCACCTTAATTATCATAATATATAGGAATAACATAATACTCTAACCCATAATCCAGTAACTGATTATTCATCCATAGAATTTGAGCACAACAACTTCCTGCAGCAATATATTCAGCTTCTCCAGTTTATGTGGAAATTGACTTTTGTTTCTTGCTAAACCAAGAAACCAGCCTACCACTAAGAAATTGGCAGCTTCCAGAAGTGTTTTTCCTGTCTATTTTGTATCCTGCAGAATCAACATCTGAATATCCAATTAGCTTAAAGTATGAATCTCTAGGATACCATAATCCAAGATTCATGGTGCCTTAGAGATACTTAAAAATTCTTTTTACAGCTAATAGATGTTGTTCCCTTGGATCAGCTTGGAACCTTGCATAGAGACAAGTAACATACATGATATCAGGTCTACTAGCAGTCAAATATATGAGTGAGCCAATCATACCTCTGTAGTTAGTAATATCTACTGTTGAACTAGTATTTAAATCTAACTTGGTTGCAGTGGCCATGGGAGTTGTTGTAGTTAGACTGTCCTGCATTCCAAATCTTTTGAGAAAATTCGTGGTGTATTTCGATTGATTTATGAAGATCCCTTCATCAGTATGTTTTACTTATAAACCCAGAAAATAACTCAATTATCCCATCATACTCATTTGATATCCAGACTGCATTAGCTCTGCAAATCTCTCACAAAGTTTATCATTTGTATAACAAAAAATGATATCATCAACATATATCTGTAATAATAACAAGTCCTTATCATGGTATTTATAAAAGAGAGTTTTTTCAATTATACCTCTTGTGAAACCACTTTCTAACAGAAATAGAGCAAGTGTTTTATATCAGGCCCTTGGAGCATGTTTTAGTCCATAGAGTGTTTTATCCAGTTAATAGACATGATCATGATATTTTGGATCTATGAACCCTGGAGGTTGTTCAACATAAACTTCCTCTTCAAGTTCACCATTCAGAAATGCACTCTTCACAGCCATTTAGAACACTTTAAACTTCTTCTGAGCAACATATGCTAGAAAAATTCTTATTGCCTCAAGCCTTGCAACTGGAGCAAAAGTCCCTTCATAATCAATGCCTTCTTTCTGTGAATAGCCCTTTGCAACCAGTCTTGCTTTATTTCTTGTAATGATGCCCTCACTATGAGTTTTGTTTCTGAACACCCACTTTGTACCATTAACTGATCTGTTTTTGGTTTTGGCACAAGAATCCAGACTTTGTTCCTTTCAAATTCCTTAAGCTCCTCTTGCATTGCTGTAACCGAGTCAGCATCTTAAAGAGCTTCTTCCACTTTTTTTGGTTCAATTTGAGATAAAAAAGAATGGTAGAGACATTCATTTTGAGTGGCTTTTCTGGTTTTCTTACACTAGTATCAGGATTTCCAATGGTTAAGTCAGGTGTATGTGACTTAGACCATTTTCTTGCAGATGGGAGTTGACTCCTTGAAGAAGAACCTCCCCATGATCCATGAACTCTCTAGTATCTTTTTGACTTGTACCATTATCATTTCCTGATGCTCCCCCTGAATCAGTATTTCTAAAGCTATCAGTATTTGATCCATCAGTATTTGAGGAATCAGAGTCTGATGAATTATTTACTGATGTTCCTTGATTTGAATCACTTGTAGAAGACTCTGGATTAGAATCATGTTGCTCCCCCTCAACACGTGCTTCAGTGTTTGCAGAATTTCCACTGTCATGTGGATCATCAGAGTTTAAAGTGATATAAGGATTTACTATATCAAGACTTTTCAGTATATCAAGATTTAACTGTTCAATATATGGTACTTTATTTTCAAATCTCAACTCATCATGGTCATCTGCATCTTTCAGACCTGTAATCTTCTTGTCATCAAAAGATACATGTATGGATTCCATGTGTAACACCCCCAAATCCGGGGTCGGGGATCCGGGTTGTCACGAGTTCCATTTTCCTTAATAACACTTAATCTTAATAAACAACCAACTAATGCGCACTGTGACCCCACAATATACACACACACCACAAGATATAGCCTCATAGATGAATACCAAAAATAACACAAGTCATTTTAATCCAAAATTATAAACCATTACACCTTAAAAGGGTTTCTGAATAAATTTACATATTCTTTGCCATTAGTACAATTCATAATATACATAAGTCTGGTACATCAACAGTTGAAACCTAGCATATTGGTAGTTCCTACCTCAGCTATAGCGGCATCAACGCCTTTAGGAAACTGCGGAACATTTCCTATCCGCTTGCGAATTAGGAGCTTGGACCTGTTCATCTTGTCTATCTGTTATTGTATGATGAAAGAAGAAAGCAAGGGCGAGCAACAAGCCCACCGAAATAATATGTATAATAATTAACAATATATGAGCATTCTCATAGTACTCATGAAAGTCTTGGTCAAGAACAAATGAACCAAGTTTGATATCTTAATGTAACAAAATCACAAAATATTCAGTATATATATACATATATACTTTTCAAAATCCTTGAAATCCTCTAAATTGTATAATATACACAGAGTTCCAGTTTATAACTGTATAAAAATATCATTGCAAGGTGATCTCATATATCTAACCTTGTATCAACGTCTTTCTGAAAATCTTTGTCATGCCTAAGATAATCATTAACTAGATATAAGTTGAAAAGATGAAGTTACAAGATAATTCAATATACTTATATCTTTTCCGAATACTACTTGAACTACCACCGTTCAAGGTATAATCAGAAGTTTATCACATAGATGAGACTACAAGATAAGACTTGAATAGATTCAATCTTTGAAATATCATTTAAAGAAATGAAGTTACTAGATACTTCATTAATTCTCGATATAAATATATACACCTATATATATCTCATACATTCCTTGAAAACCTCAGTTATGAAAAGTATAAACAGAGTTATAATACCCAATGAATTTGGAAAGAAGAAAATTTTGGCATAAACCCGATATCTTGATGATCAGGCAAATATACCCATTAAGTAACCTTTTCTACTGTAAATGGATGAATTCCTCGCCGGTCATCACCCTACCCGCATTAGGACCTCGCGCTAGACCGTTGCCCGGCCAGTCACGCGTGGATGGACTATCACCCAGCCTCTTACACCTTCATAGACCGTACCCCGGCCTGTCGCTTATGCCAACTCAATTATATGGACTTACTTCCCGAACATTGGGGAAGTAATGAAATTGTTTTCACAAAACAGCAACCTCGTTGTGAATATAAAATGTACCATAGAGCCGGATCTCTTAGATTTTTAAGTGAGTATTCAAGTCCCCTTCGAAAGGGAGATCTTAAATTTGAAAACGAGTTTTGGGATCCGCTTTAACTTTTAAAATCATTTTGAAGACTCGAAAACATTTTAAAGAATGTTTAGAGTAATGATGATTTAATAAAATAAATCAGTCCCGATATATTAGAAAATATCTGAATATTATTATTTAAATAATATTCCCATAAAGGATAATATCTATAAAAAAATGAAGTAGAAGTTTTAAAACTCATACTTGAAACGAATAATAAATAACAAAAGATATACTTATACGAAAGTACGATCCTTACTTGAATAATCGAAAATAAGTTTGATTATTATTCAAAACCATCGAATATACCTTATCCGATTAATAGCTATAGAAAACTATATATATATATATAAATATACATATATTATACTGGGGAACATCGACTCCCGGTTTAGAAAAATGTTCACCTTTGGGTCCCCTATACTAAGGGTATACGCAACTACTGCTTATCTCTAGCATAGGTATTATGCAGTTTATAAGCATTTAAATTGATAATAGAATATCAAGATTTCACAACATGCATATATATACCATATCAACATGCTCCAATATATCGCAAGATTTGCTAATAACAGTCATGCACTTATCTCAAGATAATGCATCAATATATTTACATCACACTAATAGTATAACGGGTAGAACACTTGCCTGAGCGTTCCGGGGTAGACTTAAGCTTAGAGTGGGTCCGGTAACCTAAAAGCAAAAACATAAGCCGGAATTAGACCACGGTCACTTAAGAAACTAGTCAAAACTCACTCATACCCTAGCAGTCGCTTTCGGTCGCTTATACGCTTAACGATTTGCGTTAATCGCTTGCGTACCCTCGGCTCCACCAATTTTAATCGTTACGAATTTTAAGTCGATTCTTTCGTGAGTACTTTACCAACTGCCTAACCTACCTTACATAATTGTTTCGTAATTCGATTAGTCTTTTAAGGGCCATAAACAAGGTTTCAAAGTTAAGTGAGGGGTAATGGTTCGCTCGCGAAACGCCGTTACTTAAAACGGTCGTTTCTCCTAAACCGTACATCGGATCTAAGCGAACCACATATCAAAACGAAGCTTACGACACGATCTAGCTAAACACGGAAAAGTGAGTTCAGTCCTGAACACGAAGAACAAGCAGTTGAATGAAAATAGGCATTATGATGGCTATGTTTACGCGATTACCAATGTTTTATACTACTCCAATTAACCACAAACCAACTCATAACCATCAATACAACCAAAATTCATCTAAACCTCACCACATTAGTCCATAACCTCAAGATTTTACAAATCATTCAATCACAAACATGAGCTACTGTAACAGCCCGCACTTCCGGACTATTAAATTCTAAATCGAAAACTAAAAATAAAATATATTATTACTCGATAATTCTAATAGATCACGAAATTCAAAGCAGCGGTCAAACTCAATAATCAAAATCATAAAAATAGAGACGCAGCTCCACAAATCCGATAATAATTGTCTAACAGATAATTAAATTTATTCTCTAAAAACAAAATCTTTATTCTAATTCAAATAGCACAAACGAAGCAGCACAGATCTCCACATAGTTCTCATTCCTTAATCTTAATATGCTCCAAATTTCGAACCTGAAATGTTAAAAGGGGTGAGCTACACAGCTCAGCAAGTACAAATTGACTAACTTTTAAACAGAAAAACAATGGGTGTTTTGATAAAACGATTTTTCTTAAAACAATAATAATTTTGTAAAACATTTTCTAAAATAAATCCAACCCAAAGTTTTATATTTTAAAATTCAGAATTTAAAACAGAACAGAGCAGAATTTATAACAGTACAGATTTTATAACAGATCTGAGCAGAATAAAACAGAACGAAACGATAATTCTTATAAATACCACAGTCTTGATCTACGGCCACACTTTGCCAGTAGCCGGCATCTAATTCTTATTCTTATTCTTTATACCACACTTTGCCAGTGGTCGGCATCTAAAGTTCAATAATTACGCGCCCTTAATAGGTATCTAAAGTTGCACACTTGTGCGCCTACTAAGGGTATCTAAGGCTAGTTCCGGAACTATAGCGTAAATTACGAACGGTTCGAAAACGTAGAGACTGGGTTCTAAAATTCACAAATACTTATATCTTATAATTTCGAAATCAAAGTTTTTATATCTTATATGAAATTAAAAACAGAACTGAAATATCTTTTCGGAAATTTAAAAGTAAGTCAAAAGGTACTTACTTCAAAGCCTGACCAGATCTGAATTTACTCTTTTTGACCCTCTAAACGATATTTTCTTGAAAAACACGAAACACGAAAGCTGAAGATAACGAAAAGACCTTTCTGAAAAGTCCAGAATCACTGAATTCTGACTTTCGATGAATTTTCTACGAATTTTACAAGACAGCTGATTTTTGCTGAGAAAGTCCTACGAATTTTAATGATAAAAACAAGGAATACGAATATGGTGTATTTATAACGATACAAAACCCTATATCTCAACTAGGAAATAATAATATTTCCTCCTAAAGATTTACAACCTCTCCAAGTAAATTCCATAAATAAAATATTTGATACACACAATTACCTAAACTAAAAAAATTTCGATTTTCTAAATTATTCTTACACTTATTTCCACAAATAACAAATCTTTTCACAAATCAACTACCTTGCACAAAATGTTTTCAGAATATTCTAATTTTAAAATATTTATCTAGACAAATTAATATCTAATTTCTAATAAATAAATTAAAAATAAAATTACGAATTTTACATTCTTCCCTCCTTAAAAGAATTTGGTCCCCAAATTCACATAACATAAATAAATTAAATAAGTCACTAAAGAAAAGAAATCATACCTTAATTGCGATAGTTGTCATTTCCTGTCAGCTGAAACACACGTCCTTTGCCCATCTTGTTATCTGCTTCCTTCCTTGGTGGCGGTGGCGGATTGTGCGGACAATTCGAAATCTTATGTCCTACTTCTCCGCAATGAAAACAAGCACCTGTATTCCAACGACAGACTTTGTCCGGATGATTCTTGCCGCACCTGGTACACGTCTCTTGATCACCTTGACCCCCGATGTTATCGTACACGTGTGGCTTCTTGAGTGGTCCCCCTTGAAAAGATTGCCCACTAGTTTGAGTGAACCGCCTCTTATTCCAACTGCCAGACGCCTTTTCAGATTCTGCCAAGCCCCTTTCGATCACTAACGCCTTGTTGAGGACAGCCTCGTACGTCTGAAGTTCAAACGACGCCACTGAATTCCTGATGTCACTTCGAAGTCCCTCCTCTAATCTTCGTGCTCGACTGCTCTCATCTGCTACTAGGGTCGACGCGTACTTCGCAAGCTTTGCAAATTCTGCTTCGTATTCAATGACGGTTCTTCCACCTTGTTGAAGTCGAATGAAGTCCCTCTCTTTCTGCAGACGAACTGTTCTCGGAAAGTACTTGTCCTCTAAAGCCTTCTTGAACTTTGCCCAAGTGTACGGTTCATGATTTTCTTCAAGATTTGTCGTCTCATTCTTCCTCTTTTCCATAAGCCACCAGTCGTAAGCGCTTCCTTGCAATTGGTACACAGCTAAGGTCACCTTCTGTTCCTCATTGCTCCCCAGAAGTCCGAAAGCTTTTTCCATCTCTTGGATCCACATCTCAACGATAGCCGGGTCTGTAGCTCCATCAAAAGTTGGCGGGTTCAAACGCTTGAATTGAGAGACGATGTTGGGCTTCGGTTGCTGATTCACAAGTACAGCTAGAGTTTCAGCCAGCTGGTCAAAGACGTTTCCTCCTTCATCATTATTGCCCTGATTTTCATTGTTGTTCTGATTTTCTCCATCCATCTTTACTAGAACACACAAAACAAATTCTAAACTTATAGTCAATAATCAAAAAAAACACAAAAGTCAAACATATCAAATAATCACACAAATAAATGCCCTAAATCCAAAATAATTTTCTAAGACCTATACGATAGTCTAAAGGATCGCATCCTAGGGAATGTACTAGTCCCATACCTAATACACTCCGAAGGACAGCCTGCTCTTGATACCAACTGTAACAGCCCGCACTTCCGGACTATTAAATTCTAAATCGAAAACTAAAAATAAAATATATTATTACTCGATAATTCTAATAGATCACGAAATTCAAAGCAGCGGTCAAACTCAATAATCAAAATCATAAAAATAGAGACGCAGCTCCACAAATCCGATAATAATTGTCTAACAGATAATTAAATTTATTCTCTAAAAACAAAATCTTTATTCTAATTCAAATAGCACAAACGAAGCAGCACAGATCTCCACATAGTTCTCATTCCTTAATCTTAATATGCTCCAAATTTCGAACCTGAAATGTTAAAAGGGGTGAGCTACACAGCTCAGCAAGTACAAATTGACTAACTTTTAAACAGAAAAACAATGGGTGTTTTGATAAAACGATTTTTCTTAAAACAATAATAATTTTGTAAAACATTTTCTAAAATAAATCCAACCCAAAGTTTTATATTTTAAAATTCAGAATTTAAAACAGAACAGAGCAGAATTTATAACAGTACAGATTTTATAACAGATCTGAGCAGAATAAAACAGAACGAAACGATAATTCTTATAAATACCACAGTCTTGATCTACGGCCACACTTTGCCAGTAGCCGGCATCTAATTCTTATTCTTATTCTTTATACCACACTTTGCCAGTGGTCGGCATCTAAAGTTCAATAATTACGCGCCCTTAATAGGTATCTAAAGTTGCACACTTGTGCGCCTACTAAGGGTATCTAAGGCTAGTTCCGGAACTATAGCGTAAATTACGAACGGTTCGAAAACGTAGAGACTGGGTTCTAAAATTCACAAATACTTATATCTTATAATTTCGAAATCAAAGTTTTTATATCTTATATGAAATTAAAAACAGAACTGAAATATCTTTTCGGAAATTTAAAAGTAAGTCAAAAGGTACTTACTTCAAAGCCTGACCAGATCTGAATTTACTCTTTTTGACCCTCTAAACGATATTTTCTTGAAAAACACGAAACACGAAAGCTGAAGATAACGAAAAGACCTTTCTGAAAAGTCCAGAATCACTGAATTCTGACTTTCGATGAATTTTCTACGAATTTTACAAAACAGCTGATTTTTGCTGAGAAAGTCCTACGAATTTTAATGATAAAAACAAGGAATACGAATATGGTGTATTTATAACGATACAAAACCCTATATCTCAACTAGGAAATAATAATATTTCCTCCTAAAGATTTACAACCTCTCCAAGTAAATTCCATAAATAAAATATTTGATACACACAATTACCTAAACTAAAAAAATTTCGATTTTCTAAATTATTCTTACACTTATTTCCACAAATAACAAATCTTTTCACAAATCAACTACCTTGCACAAAATGTTTTCAGAATATTCTAATTTCAAAATATTTATCTAGACAAATTAATATCTAATTTCTAATAAATAAATTAAAAATAAAATTACGAATTTTACAGCTACTAACTATACTTAAGATTCCTTAACCAATAACCAAGGTTCATAACCCAAAATCGCTAAAAATCCAACCAAACTTTAAACAAACAAGAATCATGCTTCTCATAAACTATATCAATCAAAACCACTCCTAAATACTCAAAAGTAAAGCTAGGGTATGAGGTTTTACCTTCCTTGGTGAGTGATAAGTTGTTAGGAAGCCTTAAGGAGCCTTGATCTAACCTCCTATAAGCTTGATCTTTCAAAGAAATCAAGAACACAAAAATTAATTTCAAGAAAGTACTATTAACCATCTCCTTGAATGATTTATAGGAAATTCTAGGAAAGGATTTTGAAGCTAAGATTCAAAGGAAGTATGTAACTTAACTAGGAGAAACTAGGATAATTACCTTCTAAATTAGCAAGTAGAGGAGCTTGGACTACCCTTTTGCTAAGAAAGAAGCTGAGAGCTTCATGAAGAAAAAGAGAGAGAAATGCTTCTTGCTTGACTTTGAATAATTTGTGGTGGTTTTGTTAGCTTGGTTAATTAAAATTTACCATGGTAAATAATGTTTGGCTAATAATCAACCAACAAAACAAATCTACTTGTCATGCGTATGTCATCTTCCTTATGTCATCCATTTGCCACATGTCTTTGTCTTGTAGTTTGATGATGTCATAATACCTTGGATTCTTGTACAAACTAGTCTCTTGGTCGCGTATCTGTTTTAGAGTTCGCTTAACTCTCGTTCTTGTTAATCGGTTGAGGGATCATATTCGGGATCTTATTACTTGGGCTTCCCTGGACCTTTATTAGTATCTTATATTCCTTTAATGATCCTCTGCTATAATCCTTAAATAACATCCTTTTAATTATGTTACCTTATACTTAATCCTTTCGGTATCTGGTGGATTTTCGGGAAAAAAATCAAAGTGTCCGGATTCGAATTCTAACGACCTTTACATACACTCATTTACTTTATGGAATACTAATACGATCTTAGAATTTCCATAACAGTACTCCTATATAGCGTGGTCTGATAATTTTCCTTAATCAGCATCATCAGCAAAAAGTTAATATTCATCAGTGTTTCAAAAATTCCAAAAATTGGGGTTATTATAGTATATCCTCCTTAAAAGGATTTCGTCCCGGAATCAGATAGAAAATGAATAGGGAAACTTTCTTAGCATTGCACTTTCTAACTCTCAAGTCAATTTTCCACATTATGGTTCTACCACCAAACTCTGACTAGTTTGATAACTCTTCTCCTAAGCACTTGTTCCTTTTCGATCTATAAGCCTTCCTGGTTGCTCCATATAGGTTACGTCTGGTCGGAGGTTTATGGGTTCATATTCCCCTATGTGTCTCGCCCCTGGATCGTACTTCCTTAACATTGATACTTGGAACTTATTGCGAACTTGTTGCAGGTTCTGGGGTAGGGCTAGTTCATTTGATAACTTCCCAATACATCTTAATATATCTAAGGGTCCAACAAATCGTGGACTTAGCTTTCCTTTCTTTCCGAACCTCATCAATCCCTTCCAAGGCTTTCAAAGGGGATACCTTTAACAACAATAGGTCCCCTACTTCATACCCTTTGTGCTTTCATTGTAAAATCAACATACTTCTTATGTCCATCTTGGGCCACACCCAGCCATCCTCTGTGTAACATCCGGGAAATATCGTGTAATTATTTGATTATTATGTGAATATTATATGAATTTTTGGTGAATTATCTGATGATTGATGATAGTATTTGGATGTTTGTATATAATAAAATGTGAGTATATTAATTTTAATATGTCCAGAATAAAATATAGATAATTAAGATATTTTTCTGGTAATTATTGGAGTGTTATATGATTTTATAATGATTTATGTATTATTAATTATTTTCTGAATAATTACAAAATTATTTTATAAAGCCGGGAATCGTCCAACTTCAACCGTTTTTACGTTTTTACAACCCGAAACTCTTCCGGAAACTCCTTCCTAACCTAATCCGGTAATTCCGGACATTTTCCGTGTTTTAACTTTTTTGACCCGGATTACGGTTTGACTCTTGTACGTCTCGGCGCAAGATTTTCGATACGATAATCATTTCGTTGAATCAACGAAACCCGTATTCTCGAAAAACAAGATATTATTACATTATGTTCGTATAGAGTGTTTTATTGAAAGCCCGGTTGGGATAATCATCCAAAACTGATATCGAATCGAATCGTTATTGCAGTTACTTAGCGGCTAAGTAACTAATTTAACGATCCAAAATGATCCAGAACGAACCAATATTCCGTAAATATAAATAGCTTATTTCTTATTTTATCCGTTTATTCATTTACAACCAGTAAAAATATAGTAATTACAGAGAAAAACCCTAAAAAAACGATACGTTCCTGAGAATCAAACGCACGAACAAAGGCGTTACCGAACTCCGATTCAAGCGTGTAATATATCAAAACGAAGCTCTCGAAATATAGAATCATAATCAATCATCAAATCAAACCAAGAAATCTCAGTTAATCCTCTATCCATTTGTTTTAATTTTAAATTTATTAAGATTTTAAATATGAAAATTTGTTCTTAAAGTTGTTGATATGATTTGATGCTATAATCATGTAGAGAATAATTTTCTGACCATTTTGGTATATAATATGTCAGATTTTTAGGTTTGCATCATGTAGAAAAATGATTTTGATTCTGGGAAAAATAAAATTAAGGTTCTTGTTCAAGAAGAGTTTTAATTTATTTTTGGGTATTTTTGATTCCGGGGTTATTCGTTTGATCTGATTATTTATATAGCTTCATATGATACATTATAATCGATTTGCATAACTAATTGCATCGAACTGTAGCTAGGATGCATGATTCGATTTATAGGGTTCTAAGCAATTTTTGAAATAAGCGTTTTTGATTTTTAATAATCTGAGATGTATATGAGTTTGGGGGTTAGATTACACGTGTTATACGCTTTGTTTTGAGATAATAATCGTTGAATTTGGTTCAGTAAGCATCAAAATCGCATTTCGCCGGAGTATTCACCGGCGTTAGCCTGCAGGTTATCGGAATCGACGAATTCCTAAGGGTTGGTTGTGATTGTTGTTTGAATTGTTGTCCTGGATTAATTCTACTCAGGAGTCAGTTGCAATTCTGATCAAAACGTTGTGTTTTCGAGCCAAAGGGGCTCGTCGGAATGCTGCCGGAGTCCGACAAGAACCACCGGATTCTGGGCAACCCGGCCGGAGTTCTTGAGGACCCGGTGGTATTCATACCCGACCCGTTTTCCGAAAAATTGTTTTAATTATTTATTTATTCAAAAAATAAATCGAAATTATTTTATTAATTAATTTTAATTATATTAATTAATCAATTAATTTATAATTAATTGATTAATTAATTTAATTAATTAATAATTAATTTTAATTGATTTAATAATTAGATTTAATTATTTAAAATTGATTATAAAAATATTCCGAAAAATAGTTTTGAGCTTTAAAATATTATTCTAAATTATTTTTAAGGCTCGATAATTATTATAAAATTATTTTAAAATTAGATTAGGGTATTAACCTTATTATTTTATTATAAAATGATTCGGAGACCCATTTTAATTCCGAAAAATGTTCAAAAATTCATAATAAATTAACCTTTCGTCCGTTTAATACGAAACGAACGCCTCTAGACTCAGAAAAATATTTTGCTTCTATTAAAAATATTTTTGAGACTTAAATTCCTTTGTATCTAAAGGACGTTTGTTTTATAGATCATCCCGAGTCAATAATTGATCGATAAAATAATCTTTTTGACCTAATTTCAATTCTGAACGTATTAAGACCTATCTTTTGTCGATTCAACTTATGTGCTACATGAATTACATGATTATGTGTTATATGATTACATGCCTTATGTGTATGTGTTATGTGGATAATGAGTCAGCGTGTCTTTTAAACATTATCTGATTGAGATGTGTTGTTTATATGTTATTATCGGGCGGGTAGATAATAAGAATAAACGTTTAGACTAGACAATTATATATATTGTCAGTTCATTGAATAGTATTATTTATGATAGATGCACATAGTTCGAGGCATTCAAAGCCAGACAGAAATTGTAGAAGTAAAGCCTGATAGCGTGTAGTAATGAAACGAGTGGATTCAGAATAAAGATAAACTTAAGGAAGTAAATGATAAGAAAGGTCAAGTATCCTGTCAAGAGGAATACAGATGCAACAGGACTGAGTGATATGGCTGCTAGTTAAAGATCAGTAGATTATCAATTGAGGCAAGTATTCCTGATTTTTCTTTTAAAATACTGCAATTATTTCTTTGTTCCTATTCTAAGTTCAGAATAGTTAAATGTTTTATATTTCGCTGCAATTACTCTTATTATGCATGTTCTTTTCATTATTGTTCCTATAATTCGATTGCTCCCTTCAGCAAATACCCATTCTTTTGGGTTATTTGCGAACCCTGAATTGGGATATTCAGAATTCAAAATGATTTGACATCAAAATACTCCATGGGCTGGATAATGATGTTGTGTTGGATTCAGTTTTACTTAATCCTAAGGACCGGGACATAACCGATGCCTTGAGATGGGCCGTAGAGCCCGGGGACCCGACTGGATCTATACAGGTAGGTATAGATTTGCACTATATCCTGACTGATCAGTAGGATATAGATGCGAACTAGTGTCCAGTCTAATTTATTGTTGATCGCCATTAACGTCATTCATTCTCGAATAATTCATAATTACAAATCAAACAAAGATTTGATTCAAAAAGATGAAATATTGAAACGATCACTGTTCTTTTACAGAAAAATATGATTTATGATTTAAGGCCAATGAGGGCCGATATTTTGTTCGTTCAACTATTTAAATATGTAAAGACGTTTTTAAAATCATTCAACAATCATTTCCAGGAGTTTTTCTGATCTGATACCTGAAAACCATTTATGATACTTGCCGGACATTTTTTTTGCTCACTCTTGCTTGTGAACTATTATTTCTTTCAATATTAAATGAGGGCAAAGTGAATAGCTTTTAATAGACAGTAAAAGTGGCGAGATTCCAGCTGAAGAAATTTGGAGGTGTCAAAGTGATCAATACAAGGAAATTAGTAATGAGGTAATGAAATTGTATTTAGACAATGTAAATTTTAGAAGGTTAGATTCTGGTTTCATACCATAACCTGTAAGAGATCCTGAATAATGAGGGGTTATCTGTATATTTATTTTAATATACATGTTTTTATTATTTAAAGCTGTGTAGTGACACGCAATCCTGACCCCGGATTTGGGGGTGTTATAGTTGGTATCAGAACTACAGGTTATTGGTCACTGAAATAGGAATAGGTGAGAGTAATATAGGAATGGTAGGCCGTACAAGATAGGAAAGACCCTAGGCATACTCATTTTAAGTTTGAATTGAGTGCGAATGAGGATTAGCAGGTCCGATACGGAATTGGTAAGCCAAAATTATTAAGGGAAGTGTAAGGTGAATATCACAACGCTATAGTTATATTGAATTCTCCAATCCTAAAGTAATGAGGAATCGATAGATCTACGTAGACTGGATATGTTACCTTATGTTTAATGCATTTTTGAAGAAAATACGATTGATTTTTTTGTGAGAACTTGTGAAAGAGAGGCTAGGTGAGCTTTGGTACGATTTAACTTAGAATTGGGTAATAGAACGAGCTCCCCGCTGGAGGCAACGAGTTGATGGAAGCTGATGAAGGGCCAAAGTTGCAAGCTGCAAAGGCACCATCATCGTGAAAAGATTCTTATCACATACCGGGCGCTGCGCGAAGAATGATATTTACCTTACTAGGTATAGGTAAGGCTAGCAAAAAAGTGTGACCCTATCTATAGACCAAATGCCGAATCTCCTGCGTGATGGTAAGCATAGCGTCAAGAACAATGATAAAACTGTCAGAGATAGTATCAGATGTCAGCATTGTGGCAAAATTGCGAATAAATGATATATAATAGTAAATGAAACTTTGTCGACTAATAAGTGCGAGAAGAATCTAAGGAAAAGTAGAAGATGTACCAAAAGGGAGAGACCCTTATATAGGCATTCTTTTAATTAGATATCTCATTAGTAGATCAAGAAAATAGCTAGTAACTTATATAGTAATGACGACCGAATATTTGATTTTCAAAATATTAAAATGAGATTTCGGAGAAGATTTTCTTAATCAACTTTCAGAATATTTTTGCATGAAAAGAGTTTTATAATTTGGTTGTCGAATTACTATTTAAGTTTTCATTATTATAAACAGAAAATGACCTAAAAAGAAGAATGGATATAGACTCAGTGTTGTTAGTTCGAAGGACTAAGTAGACCCCCCTAGCAGGGAGAAAGTTTAAAGTTCTTGTGAAAGACGAAAGTAATCTTTGTTTAAATAATACCAACAATTGAATGAACATTTAAAATATTATTTACCCAATTCATGAAATTATTAAAATTTAACAAGATTTGTAATTCAAATGGACAAAGGATGATTGAAGGAAATAAAAGACTCTTTTAAACGATTGGCAAAGGATAATATTCCTAATCGACAAAGTTGAAGCGTTGTGGGATCGATTATTATTCTACATGGCATAGAAGAAGTCGGAAGTAATAATTATAAAATTCGCAGGGACGTGATTATGATCAAATCATTAAAGCATTTAATGTGGAGGCATTTCCAGACGATATTTCGAAGTTATAATGTGACCTAAACTTTGAATCTCTCATTCGACTGGTTTTTGAAGGTGTACGTAGGTAAAGCGCGGAAGGTGATCAACATCGACATTCTTTCTCTTAATACGATAGCATACGTTCTTCTTGATTCTTGAATACATATGAGTTTCTTCTGTGGATAAATCATATGAGGCAAAGGCGAAAGAAAATTTATTGTATTCCTTCTGAATTGTTTCTCTTCGCAAATTCTTGATTCCTGATTGAGACAAACAGTGTTGTGGTATGACGATTTGTCGAAATGATGAAGAGTCGGGTGGGACGCCACCTAATCATGTGATGTATACCATATAGTATGAAAGACTGGCCATCTTGAGTACGAATATGGTTGTCTCATTCACATCTAAATCTTCACTCATTCTTCTTCCTTCAATTTACTGAATTACAAATTCTCCCAATCATTTGTGGCATTATTATTCCTTATTTAGTTTTCAATCAAAGTTATATTCGCAAAATCTCCTCTTGCGTATAGTCTGTTCTCTGATGATTTCAAAAGAAATAAAATAGTGTGGCACGTGGAATCATACAACAAACATAGATACGACTGCAAACCGATAAATGGTGGACATCTACAGGTAAGGAAGAAGAAATTTATTGATAGCATGGACGGGGCGAAGACATCAAGTTAGACAGTTGTGCGTGTTACGAGGATCTCATCAGTACGATAGATTGCGTTAACATAACGCGCTTCAAATAAGAGGATTTTAACGTGGAATGAATGATTAATGAATCGTAACAAATAAATTAGTTATAAACTAAGAAAGTAAGGCTTTATGCAAAGCGAACGAGTGTCGGGACAACAATCGGAGATCAAGGGAATTCTGAACACTGATGCAGACATGCAATTAATACGTGAAGCATCCCTTCATCGCGGAATGATATTTGTCGTGAAGATTCAAGATCAAAGAAATCTTAATTGCAAACAAATTTTGAACGTGTTCTTCAAGAAATCGTGAAGTTCTCTACCTTGAGTAAATAAGTTATGATGAATTTAATACCCATAACCGGGTCGGTGACGGAAGCTCGATACGAGAACATAAATTAAGGTAAAGTAATTGTGATTCGACTGCGAGACCTTTTAAGAAATAACAAACTGATGATGGAATTTTCACACGATGGTGATGATAATAATTAAGACCCTGCGTGGTTATTAAAAGATCAACATACTCACTAATGAAATTGAGTGTGTATCGTCAAAGAAGGAGGATTGGTGTAGTTCGTTGAAGGATGCGGCATAATTTTCAAAGGTAACTATACCCAATTAATAATGGTAAGGGATAAGTTAAGAGACTTGCGAAATAAATTTTTTAGAAACAACAAGATAAATTTTAAAGTTCACTAATAAAATTTTATAATATTCTGAAAGAACTGAGAAAAGTATGGTTATATTAATCATTGTTGGTTTAAGACCCTATTCCAATTAAAAAATATATGTTATATTAATAGTACATCTGATGATCAGCGTGGTGTATTCTGATATGTTAAATTGATGAATTTGGTTAATGGAAGTGGATGGATATGATGGTGGATGCTTTGATTGATTGATGGTGTCGGCTTGAGTTTGACTGGTAGTCGATGGTATAGGGGAAGTGCTGCCCAAATTTTTAGAAATTACCCTACATGTAAGGTTAAAGAAGTATATTCTCATTCCCAGTTGTACTCCAAATGGTTGTGATTTCGGTTCTTGAGAAAGAATATTATGATCAAACCAACTTTATGTAATTGGTCTTTGATTCCAGTTAGCTAGTCTTCACTGGGTTTAAGTGATCAGTTAAAAGAGTTAATTAATCAACTTTACCAACTAATGGTTAGTTAAATGGAGATCAATTCCAATTAGATTGAGTCAAGCTCTAACATGATTTTCAGATCTGAAATCAAAGCGGTTAGCAAGTTGAAGGAAGTGATGGCATTAGCAGAAATTGAAAGTTTAGTAGAATTGGTATGATGTTACTACAGACATGTGCGGGATTTTATCTAGATGAATGCGCCTTTTCCATAAACAAGAGGAACAAAAAGTAATTGGTACATGCTAATAAGAAGAATATTTTCAAGAACTAAAGGTTGAAGATAAAGCGAAGAGATTCTATAATCTGTAATAGCGTTCCAGGAAGGACTTGAAAGTATACCCATATTGAATGGCGATTGAATAAGAGTTTTAGAAAGCTCGCAAATCCATGTATCCGGTGTAAGACGAAGACTAACGAAGTCCGCATGTGAACTCAGGAAAAAGAAATGTTCATCATTTGGAAAAAGCCAAATATGCGACCAATGATGATTTAAGTGAAGCTAAGAAAATAACTATCGACGAATTTTGAAAATTCTGTCAATAAGAACTTAAAAATTATAAATAAAAGCCTTTTATTAACTTCAGAAATGGCTTAACTAATAATGCACATATTAATATCATCGAGAAAAAGACATTCCTTACGTTAAAAGAGTTAATGAGAATGAAGAACTAAATAAGAAAAGAAGTAGAATCAAAAGGATGATAAAGAAATTTTATAAAATAGTCCAGGATATAAGCAAGTTGTGAACGTCAGCTGTGTCAGAACTGATAGAAGAATGAAGTGAAACGCCGATAATGGAAGATAGAAATTTCATTCAAAGAATGTGTATAAACAGGGGAGATTAAACCAAGGTGTTAGAGGTGAACTGTTAAAGAAGAACGTTACAATGAATCTCATATCAAAGTTCTTTAGAATAAAAGCAAAGCCCCGAAGGTTCTAACGAAAAATTTACCAAGGTTACCTCGGGAAATGAGGTAAGAATTTCTCATTGGTTACTGCACAGAGTCGAGCTGGTGTCAAAAGCCCTATATCGTATAAACCAGTAGGAATGAGATATTGAATGAAGGAAAACTTCAGAAATATAGAATGAAAGAATAATAAAATAAAGAGTACTTCGCGCTATACACAAAAGTGATCATGAAGAAAAGAGAAGGGAGGTATGAAGTCACGCATCAGTTATCAGAAATTGTAAGTCTGAAGATTAAATGAACATAGTGTATGAGGACTATTTGGATAGTGTAATTGTATTTATAAATAACGTCCTCGCCCATTCAAGAACTAAGGAAGACCAAGTTGAACACCTGAAGATATGCATGTGAAGGGTGAAAGATTAGCAACTACGTTCTAAGCTTTAAAGGTATGAACTCTGGTTATAATTAATTATGAGCTACGAAAGTATGGTTAATTACTAACCAAGAAAGATCTATTCAGAGACAGATGTCTTGAGAATAAAAGAAAGAGTGATTATCACTAAGATTACTGGGGAGTGGATAAAGGAATTAGAAAAGTTAGAGATTGAAGAACATGTTTTGATCCGATTTCTAGGTAACGCTGATACTCACTTTATTGTTAGATATCAAAGGTGGCATTAATATAGATGATTGATGTTGACTTCAGTATGGAATGTTGTGAGCATCAAAATTCATATTGATATCTAATTTGATATGACAACAAAATAAGTATTAGTACCAAGAATTTGGTTTTGAATAAAGTTATGATTCATTCCATTCCAAACTAATATTTCCTTTCCGATAGTAAAGGATTCTCGCTCAATGAATATACTTGATAGTGATTGAAAAGAAATTGAAGTATACTACAAAGTGGTGAGTTAAATACAATTGTCAAGATCTTCCTTTAATTTTTAGTTTTGAAGAGATTTAGAACATTTCGAAGCATCAAACGCCATGGGTTCAGTATATCGGGCGCAGACGGATTGAAAGTACAAGAGACCAGCTAAAGGTTATCGAATACAATTGAAAATAATCATAAGCCAGACTAACCGAACAAAAGGAGACGTGAAAAGTAAAGTAGAACAGCCAGGGAAAATGGAAGGTTTATAAACATGAATTATTAGAATTGGAAAGAGGAGCAGATTAGTATAAATTAATTTAGTCTATTGAGATAGATAGAACGATTACGAATGAGTTGGCCTTGTTGTTACAGGCATAACGAATTCATAAGATGTTCAAATGTATATGACTAAGAAGGGTAATTTAGCTCCCTAGGTATAAAATGAAGATTGATTCAGATTACGTGAGTAACTGATAGATTTAATGTCGGTAAGAGACCGTTGAGTTATGATTAAAGTGATGAGACCTGAGTAATTATAGGAAAGATACTTGGAAAATATCATAGTCAATGTCAGAAATCAAACACGCAATGGTCTCATTACATCATTTACAGATGAAGAAGAAGATTACAGGATCGATTAAAGAGCCTCGAATGCGATGGGAATCGATTATAAATTAGGTTATTTGAACGAAGAAACATATGGGGATGAGGTTCAACACTGAGTAACATTTGGAAACGCTCAGAAGCACAAGTTACTAGAATTAGAAAGAAAAAGAGAATTAAGATGTGTTATGTTGGTCCCTCCTAGATATTAAAATAGACAGGATAAATAGAAGTGAGTTGGCTTCACCGCTACCCGTATAGCAAATTCATAGGGAGTTTATATGTATATACCCAGAAAGAGTAAGTTTGCTCCATTATATATAGATGATGGAGATTTGAATTAAGTTATACAAGCAACAAACAGAATATGATGTTAGCGAGAGGCTATTAAGGGAATGATTGATATTATACATTAAAGTTATGAAAAATTATAAGGTTGAGAGATTCACCTAAGAAAATGAAAGTGATATACTTGAAAAGTATCAGTACTATTCCTTAGTGTGATTCTGAGGACAGAATCCTTTTAAGGGGGGAAAGATGTAACATTCGGGAAGTATCGTGTAATTATTTGATTATTATTTAAATATTATATGAATTTTTTGTGAATTATCTGATGATTGATGATAGTATTTGGATGTTTGTATATAATAAAATGTGAGTATATTAATTTTAATATGTCCAGAATAAAATATAGATAATTAAGATATTTTTCTGGTAATTATTGGAGTGTTATATGATTTTATAATGATTTATGTATTATTAATTATTTTCTGAATAATTACAAAATTATTTTATAAAGCCGGGAATCGTCCAACTTCAACCGTTTTTACGTCTTTACAACCCGAAACTCTTCCGGAAACTCCTTCCTAACCTAATCTGGTAATTCCGGACATTTTCCGTGTTTTAACTTTTTTGACCCGGATTACGGTTTGACTCTTGTACGTCTCGGCGCAAGATTTTCGATACGATAATCATTTCGTTGAATCGACGAAACCCGTATTCTCGAAAAATAAGATATTATTACATTATGTTTGTATAGAGTGTTTTATAGAAAGCTCGGTTGGGATAATCATCCAAAACTGATATCGAATCGAATCGAATCGTTATTGCAGTTACTTAGCGGCTAAGTAACTAATTTAACGATCCAAAATGATCCAGAACGAACCAATATTCCGTAAATATAAATAGCTTATTTCTTATTTCATTTTATCCGTTTATTCATTTACAACCAGTAAAAATATAGTAATTACAGAGAAAAACCCTAAAAAAACGATACGTTCCTGAGAATCAAACGCACGAACAAAGGCGTTACCGAACTCCGATTCAAGCGTGTAATATATCAAAACGAAGCTCTCGAAATATAGAATCATAATCAATCGTCAAATCAAACCCAGAAATCTCAGTTAATCCTCTATCCATTTGTTTTAATTTTAAATTTATTAAGATTTTAAATATGAAAATTTGTTCTTAAAGTTGTTGATATGATTTGATGCTATAATCATGTAGAGAATAATTTTCTGACCATTTTGGTATATAATATGTCAGATTTTGAGGTTTGCATCATGTAGAAAAATGAATTTGATTCTGGGAAAAATAAAATTAGGGTTCTTCTTCAAGAACAGTTTAATTGATTTTTGGGTAGTTTTGATTCTGGGGTTATTCGTTTGATTTGATTGTTTATATAGCTTTATATGATAAATTATAATCGATTTGCATAACTAATTGCTTCGAACTGTAGCTAGGATGCATGATTCGATTTATAGGGTTCTAAGCAATTTTTGAAATAAGCGTTTTTGATTTTTAATAATCTGAGATGTATATGAGTTTGGGGGTTAGATTACACATGTTATACGCTTTGTTTTTAGATAATAATCATTGAATTTGGTTCAGTAAGCATCAAAATCGCATTTCGCCGGAGTATTTTCCGGCGTTAGCCTGCAGGTTGTCGGAATCGACGAATTCCTAAGGGTTGGTTGTGATTGTTCTTTTATAGAAAAATGTCATTTATGATTAAAGGCCAATGAGGGACGATGTTTTATTCGCTCAACTATTTAAATATGCAAAGACATTTTTAAAATCATTCAACAATCGTTTCCAGGAGTTCTTCTGATCTGATACCTGGAAACCATTTATGATACTTGCTGGGCATTTTTTTTGCTCACTCTTGCTTGTGAACTCTTATTTCTTTCAGTATCAAATGAGGGCAAAGTGCATAGCTTTTAATAGACAGCAAAAGTGGCGAGATTCCAGCTGAAGAAATTTGGAGGTGGCAGAGTGATCAATACAAGGAAATTAGTAATGAGGTAATGAAATTGTATTTAGACAATGTAAATTTTAGAAGGTTAGATTCTAGTTTCATACCATAACCTGTAATTGATCCTGAATAATATGGGGTAATCTGTATATTTATTTTAATATACAGGTTTTTATTATTTAAAGTTGTGTAGTGACACCCAATCCTGACCCCGGATTTGGGGGTGTTACATTCTGATTAGATCTATTATATCATTGGTCCTTTGGACCACTGCTGGTCCGAGAATCTTGCGCTCTCCAACTCCATCCGAACATAAGGGAGATCGACATTGTCTTCCCTCAAGGATCTCATAAGGTGACATCTCGATACTAATATACGATCTATTGTCGTTGTTGGATTTTAACGCAGCGGGGTCATGGCAAAACACTTTTACACATATAAAATCCATATAAAAGCATATAAATCGTGAATAAAAATTCAAGGGATCGAATCTAACCTTTTAAAATAATTCGGAGACAACGATCAGAGATCCTTAGCAGTTGCTCCTCAAGTGTGAAGCACTCCACCGGTATCCACCAAGAAAACGATGTTAAGAAGGAGGAAGGAGGTGGAGAGAATTGGGTTTTCCAAACTTTTTGGGTTTTCGGGTTTTGATGGGGTTAGCATAAAATTAGGGTCTATAATAGTGTATTTATAGGCAAAATTTTCAGCTGAAATTTTTCCCATAAATATTATTATTATTATCCCATTTATTATTCTTATTAATAATTAAAACACCTTTTAATCATTAATCCTTTTTCTAAACACTTTAGAAATAATTCTCTCTCTTGATTTAATTTCCAAAAATTAAATCCTTTAATTAATAATATTAAGAACTTTTCTTAATTAATTTATAATCAATTAAATCTCATTTAATCAATTATTAAATTTGCCAATTAATTATTTATTTCATAAATAAATAATTATTAGCCATTATTAATTAATTCCTCCACCATAAAATTATTCTCTTTTTATGGTGTGACCCTGTAGGTTCAATATTAAGCCGGTAGTAGAAATAAATAATAATAAAACTATTTTATCATTATTTATATAAATTCTCTAATTTATTAAATATGATTAATTAATTAATCACATTTATTCTACATCGTGAGGGATACTTCTCAGCATATCGCGACTATCCGGATAATATGAATTCACTGCTTAGAATACCAAGAACCTGTCAGTGAATAGTTACCGTACAATAAACTCCTTCTACCCTACAATGTCCCGATTAAATACAAGGCATGGATCTCATGTCAAGCCTATCTAATTCAATCACTTTGCTTACCATTTACTATGCGTAGTTCTATGCAAATTAGAAACTCCTTTCTAATTTCATTTACTCTGGCCAGAGATTCCTGAACTAGCATAAGTGGATCAGCCTTGAACATTCGCCTCCTTCACTGGAAGGGGTAGATCCTTTATTGATCATACACTATCTTCGTGTACAAATTCCTATAGCCAGAAGAGCCCTAATAATTGTCCCTGGAGACTAAGAACTAAACCAAAGCATAGTTCAGTGTACACAAGATGACTATGATGACCTCAAGTCTAAGGATACTTGTACAACTATCACTAAGCGAACAACTGCTGACACGTGAGTGAACTCCATCAGTTGTTCAGCTGGGTGAGTCATGTTCAGTGAACTTATTCTATAATAAGCACCTACATACTAGCTATAGTGTCACCACACAAATTTCTATGAGAACAGACATCCTTCATAATGAAGCAAGCATAGTATGTACCGATCTTTGCGGATTATTAATTACCAGTTAGTAATCCTATGACCAGGAACTATTTAAGTTTAGAGTTATCATCTTTTTAGGTCTCACTATTATGATCTCATCATAATCCATAAAAAGCTTTACTCTAAACTATGGTATATCTTATTTGAACACTTAAATAGATAGAGCCCGTAATAAAAACAAAACAAGTCTTTATTAATATCAATGAAATCAAAACAGATTACATAAAAGTTATTCCTAAATCCTAATACACGATTGGACTTAGGACATATTCCTTTCAATCTCCCACTTGTACTAAAGCCAATCACTCTGGTATCTAATACCCATCTTGACGATCAAAGTGACTTTCATAAAGTAGCTTTGTGAGTGGGTCTGCTATGTTGTTATGTGTGTCAACTCTATTTCAATACAATACAAGAAATGTTATCGCGCTCCCACTAACCCTTTTGTAGACGCATGGTTCATCCACATTTTTGATAAAATCAAACTCTTTGATTGTCTCATCAAAACGGATGTTCCATCTACGAGAAGCTTGCTTTAAACCACATATGGTTTGCAGCAGCTTACACACTAGGTTTTCATTTCCCTTGGAAAGAAAACCATCTGGCTATTTACCAGATCTCATAGTAGTAGTAAGCAGCATTCGCAAGCAAAATCTGAACTGATTATAACAGGGCTACAGGTAAAAGGCTTCATCAAAGTCAATCCATTGCCTTTGTTTGAATTCTTTTACCACAAGCCTAGCCTTATAGGTCTCCACCTGGCCATCTGCTATAATCTATCTTTTGTATACCGTATACATAGATTCCATTCTGGATTTCATGGCACTATGCCATTTCTCTGAGTCAACACTACTCATAGCCTCATTATAGGTCACAGGGTCGTCATCATCAAATAATTGACAACTCATTGTCATTCTCAATGACAAGGCCATATTACCTCTCAGGTTGGCGAGACACTCTCCCTGATCTATCAATGGGCTGTTCCACAAAAGGTTGTTCAGTCAGAATAGGTGTTTCCACTTGATCCGTAGTACTTTGTGCTTCTTGAACTTCATCAAGTTCAATTTTGCTCCCACTGTTTCCTTCAAGGATAAACTCCTTTTCCAAGAAGGTAGCATGTCTGGAGACAAACACCCGATGATCGGTGCAAAAGTAATACCCTAAAGTCTCTTTAGGATATCCCACAATACTACATTTTTGGATCGATATTCCAGCTTGTCTGGGTCAACTTACTTGACATAAGCTGGACATCCCCAAATCTTAACGTGTTTAAGACTCGGTTTCCTTTCTTTCCATATCTCATACGAAGTTTGAGGAACAGATTTTGGAAAGCACCTTATTCAGTAAATATGCTGAGGTTTCCAATGCATAACCCCATAGGAATACTGAAAGATTTGCATAGCTCATCATGGACCGAACTATGTCTAACAAAGTTCGATTTCTCCTTTCAGATACCAATCTGGAGGAGTCCACTGGGAGGCTATACCATTTACTTTGAGATAATCTAGAAACACTCCATTAAAGTATTCACCACCTCGATCTGATCGAAGAGTTATAATACTATGTTTGGTTGTTTCTCCACTTCATACTTATATTCTTTGAACCTTTCAAAGGCCTCAGACTTGTGTTTCATCAAACACATATCCGAATCCAGATCTATCATCTATGAAAGTAATGAAGTATGAAAATCCACCCATGGCTTGCTTAGACATTGGTCCACATACATCTGTGTGTACCATTCCTAGCAAATTTGCAGTCCTCTCTCCATGTCTACTAAATGGAGACTGCAGTGCCATAACGAAGTGAGATTTTCATCATCCCTTTTCTTTTATTAGTTTGTTCAATGTGAAGTAAATTATGTCACATATATACAGACCATTATTTAAAGCACCACGTCCATAAAGAATATTATCTCTAAGAATAGAACATTCATTATTCTTAATAATAAATGAAAATCCATCCAAGTCTAACTTGGGAATAATATTCCTCACAATCGAGGGAACAAAATAACAATTATTTCAAACAATAGTCTTGCCCGTAGGCCTATGTAAATGAAATGATTCTACATCTTCAGCAGCAACTCTTGCTCCATTTCCATTAGTAGAATCACCTCCTCTTCCTCAAGAGTCCTACTTCTCCTTGGTCCCTGCAACAAATTGCAGATTTGAGAACCACAGGCGGTATCTAATACCCAAGTAGAAATTTGATTTAATGACATATTCATTTCTATCATGAACATACCTGAATCAGAAGTGGTAGTCTCACTACCCTTTTTCTTCTTCAATTTTGCAAGGTAAACCTTGCAGATCCTCTTCCAGTGCCCCACCTTGTTACAGTGAAAGCAAACAACTTTGCTCTTGGGGTCTTCAGCTTTTGGTGGAACCAGCGTTTTCTCACCTACTTTCTTCTTCTTGGAAGAGTTCCTCTTCCTTTTCTTAGGATTGAAACCTTCACCAATTAGAAGAACAGAACTCTTCTTAGGGGAAAATTTGATTCCGCAGTCTTCAACATGTTGTGGAGTTCAGGCAGGCTGACATCCAACTTATTCATGTGAAAGTTCACAACAAACTGCGAGAACGAACTCGGAAGCGATTGCAAGACCAAGTCTTGGCTCAGCTCCCCATCCATGGCAAAACCAAGTTGTCCAAGACGTTCAATCAAATTAATCATCTTAAGTACATGGTCATTCATAGATGATCCCTCAGACATCCTACACCCGAACAGCTCCTTCGATATCTCATATCGAGCTGTCCTCCCCGCCACATCATACAACTCTTGTAGACGCATGAGGATAGTGTGAGCATCCATATGCTCATGTTGCTTCTGTAGCTCAATATTCATGGAAGCTAGCATGATGCATTGAGCAACATTTGCATCATCCATCCACTTACGATACACAACGTGTTCATTATTATGTGCATCACTAGCAGGTTCAGTAGGCTTAGGTGAGTCAATCACGTATTCCAGCTTCTCAATCCTGAGAACAATTCTCAAGTTTCGAAGCCAGTCAGCATAATTAGGACCAGTCAATTTGTGAGCATCTAGTATGCTCCTGAGTGATAGTGTAGAAGACATAACGTACAAAGTAAATCTGTAAATGATAAACACATAACAACACTTAGCAAATATTCGATTTCATTTCAAAACACTATATGAATCGGGTCTTTATTCATAAGTGGCTCCCACTAGTTTTCCTAATTTATTCAACCCCCTACATGAAAAATTAAGCATTCATAATGCTAGTGGGAATAGGTGTAACACCCCCAAATCCGGGGTCGGGGATCCGGGTTGTCACGAGTTCCATTTCCCTTAATAACACCCAATCTTAATAATTAATCAACTACTCTGTACTGTGACCCCACAATAAACACACACACCACACGTTATAGTCTCAGAGATGAACATCCAAAAATAATCACAAGTCATTTTATTCCACAATTATCTGCCAATACACCTTAAAAGGTTTTCTGAATAAATTTACATTTTCTTTGCCATTATTACAATTCATAAATATACATAATCTGATACATCAACAGTTGAAAGCCTAGCCTATTGGTAGTTCCTACCTCAGCTATGGCGGCATCAGTGCTTCTAGAAAACTGCGGAACGTTTCCTATCAGCTCGCGAATTAGGAGCTTGGTCCTGTTCATCTTGTCTATCTGATGTTGTGTGATGAAAGAAGAAAGCAAGGGTGAGCAGCAAGCCCACCGAAATAATATGTATAATAATTTATAATATATGAGCATTCTCATAGTACTCATGAAAGTCTTGGTCAAAAGAAATGAACCAAGTTTGATATCTTAATGCGATGAAGTCGCAAAATATTCAGTATATATACATATATACTTTTCAAAATCATGGAAGTCCTCTTCCATGCATAATATACACAGAGTTCCAGTGTATAACTGTATAAAAATATCGTTGCAAGGTGATCTCATATATCTAACCTTGTCTCAACGTTTTTCTGAAAATCTTTGTCATGCATAAGATAATCATTTACTAGATATAAGTTTAAAAGATGAAGTTACAAGATACTCCAATATACTTATATCTTTTCTAAATACTACTTGAACTACCACCGTTCAAGTTATAATTAGTTCAAAAGTTCATCACATAGATGAGACTACAAGACCAGATTTGGATAGATTAAATCTTTAAAATATCATCAAAATAAAATGAAGTTACGAGATACTTCATTTGATGCAAACATCATTTTGAAAACTTGACCCTGCCAACACTCAACAATCGCCCAACCGTAGCCTTTCTATCGAAGTGCTCTGGGTAGTGTTGCAGAAATATCCAATTGGATGATGAACTCATTACGGGAGTTTACCGCGCCAGGAAGACCACTTACGATGATCAGTCGTAGTAGTGCAACCCCACCATTTTCTACATGTAGAGGAGAACCTGTCGGATTTACTTGTCAACCGAACACTGAACTCCTAAGGAATGGACCGCCTTACCGGAACTTCCAGGCCATTTGGGCCAATATAATAAGGCTGGGCCGGCGCTACTCGACCACTTACGCCACTCCTAGTTCAGATGAAATCCATGACTCTGAAACGTAAAGCTCGTCCCCCCTTTCCCCAAGTAGAAACTTGTTGATACGGCTCCACCAAGAAGTCGTATCTAGTTGGAAAGGAAAACTCACCGATATTTCCCAGGCGATGCCTGTTAATGGATTAACTTGTTTCAAGAATTTTACTTCCCGAGTATTGGGTAAGTAATCAAAAACTCTTTTATCAAGACAGCAACCTTGTTGCGAATATAAAACACACCACAGAGCCGGATCCCTCAGGTTTTGAGCGAGTATTTAAATCCCCTTCGAAAGGAGGATCTTAAATATAAAAATGAGTTTTGGGATCCGCTCTAACTTTTAAAAATCATTTTGAAGACTCGCAAAACATTTTTAAGAATGTTTGGAGTGATGCTGATTTAACAAAATAAATCAGTCCCAATATATTAGAAAATATCTGAATATTATTATTTAAATAATATTCCCATAAAGAATAATCTTTATAAAAATAATTGAAGTAGAAGTATTAAAACTTATACTTGAAACGAGTAGCAAATAATCAAAGATATACTTATACGAAAGTAATATCTTTATTTGAATAATCAAAAATAAGTTTGATTATCGACACCTTATTCTTTAATACAATAAAGAATATTATTAAGTAATAAGCGGAGTCATAATACCTCGAATGAATACTATAAATAATATTCATAAAATAAAGGAGTCATACATCCTCAAATGAATATCCAAGTAATATTCAATAATAATATAAACTGAGTCATAAGCCCTCGAATGAATATTCAAATAATATTCAAATAATAAAATAAACTGAGTCATAAGCCCTCGAATGAATATTCAAATAATATTCAAATAATAAAATAAACTGAGTCATAAGCCCTCGAATGAATATTCAAAATAATATTCAATTAAGTAAAATAAAGGTATCGAATAAACCTTATTCGATCAATAGTTTTAAAAACTATATCCATATATATATATATATATATATAATATACTCGGGAACATCGACTCCCGGTTTAGAAATATGTTCACCTTTTATCCCCTATACTAAGGGTATACGCAACTACTTGCTTATTTCTAGCATAGGTATTATGCAACTATAAGCATTGAAATCAACATATAGATAACCAGATTATGAAACAGACATGCATATATACCATATCAGCATGCTCCAATATATCGCAAAATTTGCTAATAACAATCATGCAATATCACAAGATAATGCATATACATATATTTACATCACAACAACAGTATAACGGGTAGAAAACTTGCCTGAGCGACTGGGGGTTACGAATGGCTCGGGACGAGTCTGGTAACCTATAAGCAACAAGTAAGTTGGAATTAAACCAAAGTCACTTGTAAATCTATACTCTAACCGACTCAGACTCTAACGCTCGTTTTGCGCTTAACGATTTACTTAAGTCGCCCGAGTACCCTCGGCTCCACCATTTTTAATAATTTACCCATTACGATTTTTAAGGCGATTCTTTCGCGAGTGTCTTATCAACTGCCTAACACACTCTACATAAATGTTTCATGTTCCAATTAGTCATTTAAGGGCCTTAACCAAGGTTTCAAAGTAAGGCGAGGGGTAAAGGTTCGTTCGCGAAACACCGTTACTTAAAACGGTCGTTTCTCCTAAACCGTACATCGGATTCAAGCAAACCACATATCAAAACGAAGCTTGAAACATAACCTATCTAAGCATGGAAGTGGTTAGTTTATAGAAGTGGGTTTTCGGGTCCAACAGTTAATCACAAAACAGTTTATAGAAAATCGGGCATTACGACGGCTATAACCTAACGATTTCCAAAGTTTAAACTACACCAAATCATCACCAATTCAACAACAATCCAAAATCCATCAACATCAAACTAAACCCATTCATCTAAGCACTATTATCATCCAAACAAACCAAACTTAAAACTAAGGGTTCAAGAGTTTATACCTTCCTTGGAGAGTGGGTAGTCACTAACAAGCCTCTAGGAACCTTGATCTATGCTTAATCAACCTTAAGCTTTCATGAAAATCAAGAAAATCAAAGTAAGTTACTATTCACTACTATTCATCATCATCTTTGATGAGTGGATTAGCTATGCAAACCATGGAATCTTGATCTTAAACTCATGGTATAACTAAGTTATGAAATATAGGATCCAAGGAAACAAACCTTGTAATTTTCCATGGCCTAGAACTTGAGTTTTGAAAATCTATTTCTTCATTTCTTGAAAAGGCCGAATGGAAGAAGAAAGAAATGGGGGAGAGCTTTTGCTTGCTTGTCTTGCCTTGATATTTGTGCAAAGAATGCATGGTTGTGGTTAATTATTGGCTAAATATCTTGTTTTCACTTGCTTATGTCATTGCTTGCATCACTACTTTGCCACATGTCTCATTCTTGTGGTGTGATGATGTCACCTTGCTTCTAACCACATGTTTTAGCTTATATTAGAAGCTTCCTTCTCATGTTACTTGCATTTGCTTGCCCCTTGGACGTTTATTTGTTTTACGGTTCGCTTAACTCTCTTTCTCGTTGATCGTTTGAGGAATCGTACCTGGGATCTTATTACTTGGGTTCCCTTAACCTTTCTCAATACATTATATTCCTTTTTATAATCCTCTCTTATAATCCTTGAATTTAAACCCCTTTAATCATGTTACCTTATACTCAATTCTTTCGGTATCTGGTGGATTTTCGAGAAAAATCAAAGTGTTCGGAATTGGATTCTGACGATCTTTACATACACTTATTTACTTTATGGAATACTAATACGATCTTAGAATATCCATAACAGAACCCCTACATAGTGTGGCATGAAAAGTTTTCTCATTCAGCAAAAACACTATTCATAAGGGTTTCAAAAATTTCCAAAAATTGGGGTTATTACAGTCTCCCCTCCTTAAAAGGATTCCGTCCCGGAATCAAATAGAAAATGAATAGGGATACTCTCTTAGCATTGCACTTTCTAACTCTCGAGTAAATTTTCCCACATTGTGGTTCTACCACCAAACTCTGACTAGTTTGATAACCCTTCACCTAAGCACTTGTCCCTTTTCGATCTATAACCCTTCCTGGTTGCTCCATATAGGTTACGTCTGGTTGCATGTCTATGCACTCATATGCCCCTATTTATCTGGCATCCGAATTACATTTTCTTAACATTGATACGTGGAACACGTTATGAACTTGCTACATATTCGGGGGTAGGGCTAGCTCATATGCTATCTTCCCAATATGTCTTAATATATCCAAGGGTCCAACAATTCGTGGACTTAGCTTCCCTTTCTTTCCGAACCTCATCCTTCCTTTCCAAGGGAATACCTATAACAACACTAGGTCCCCTACTTCCTATTCTTTGTCCTTTCGTGTCAAATCAACATACTTCTTATGTCCATCTTGGGCTACTACCAGCCGTCCTCTGATTAAATCTATTAAATCCTTGGTCCTTTGGACCACTGCTGGTCTGAACATCTTGCGCTCTACAACTTCATTCTAACATAAGGGAGATCGACGTTATCTTCCCTCAAGGATCTCATAAGACGACATCTCGATACCTGACATACGATCTATTGTCGTAAGAAAACTCAATCCGTGTTAAGTGATCATTCCAAATTCTTTCAAGTCTATTGCACAGACTGTCATTATAGCTTTAACATTAGAGCTTTTGCTTCTCAATACCCATTCTTTTCCAGTTCGTAATCACTACTACCTTCCGTTCCTAATATTATACTGGTTATACTTTTGCTCGTTAGCGTTCTATAACCTTTTAATAACCATGCCAACCTTAGTATCACGAATGTGTTTCCATTCCGCATACTACCACCACTTTATTACTCCTTTTTCAGTTGTTTCTATTTTCCAAAATTTGATCAATCAAATAGAAGTAAAGGAATTTGTTGAGAGATCACTATGATCATGAACACTTGTTATATCGCATAGTTAGTACAGAAGGTGGCCAGCCTTTAGTACTTGACAAGCAATTAAACAATAGCTGGTATCCTACTCGGCTTCTATCACACAGATAGATAGTCATTCGGCAATACCTCCCCTTCTGGAAGGGTTGTTCTTCTCAGCTTACACGAAATGAAAAGAAGAGAAAAGAACGAACTGAAGAGAATTGTATATATGAAAAAAAATATACTGCCACAAAATATCTGGCTTGGAACCTACCTCTGAACTATAGAGGTTTATCATAGAAGAACAAAACATATATGTATTTATATCAACATCAAGTATTATAGCATCGCAATTCACGTGCCTAAATATTTTCGCTATCCCGTCCATCATTCTATGGACCCATGCTCTTCCTCGAGCTTATACACAATTACCTTTGAAACTCCCTCGACATCGAAAATCGAATTTGGGATCTCATTCTATATATCACCGTTACTAGGATTTTATGCTCGCACCGCAACCTTCCTCGTATAATAATACGACTCTCTATTGATAAGAAAGAATAATTATTCACTAGGTAGATACTCTACTTAATTAGTCTATCAATGATAACTTATACACTACCACGACCCGATTAGTGGTACTCAATCTCAACACCCATTCCAATACAACTCTCATGGTTGTAATCAGCTCACTACTCGCAGAATTATTGCTGCCTTACTATGGTCCACCACTGACCCACTATAGTCATTCATTTTCCATGAAATCTTAATAACTAACCATATGGAGTCCATACATCTCGTATCTAATTCTCCTAAGGAGTTAACATAACCACCAATCACAATTCATGAAGAACACTCCAAACTCTGACGTACCTTCATGACATGAAGCAGATAAAAGTGCAGAAGAGTTTCAATCAAAGCAACGATAGCAGGTTAATACCATTTTTAATCATATTCCTTAAATAGAAGACTTAACTCAAAGGTTCATCTAGTCCTTTTGGAAACATGGTCCTGGCTTATCCCAAGATAGGACCTCCTAAGATAGATAGCCCGTTCATGGCGATTACACGAATTAAACTTTTACCAACTACTATTACGGTTGGATATTGCACAGTCATCAGAAGGAATGTCAATCTTCCAAACCATAATTTAACTTTCACATTTTTAACCATCATCACTGTATTCTTTTGGCACACGCACCTATAATTATCCTCTTACCTTTAAAGTGTCGGCCACCTCTTTGGCCTTTCCTGATAGTAAAATTTCCTTACAGTCAATGTTATTTTAACCACCTCCAAATAAATTTTCTACCTTATTTCCGATCACTGCTTGAGTGAAAATGCTTTCTTTAAAGTCTGATGAGTAAAAATAAAAAAATATCACCATTTTTCCATAAGTTATTGCCTCAGTCTTTAGAGGTTAATCACTGTCACGACTGACTTTTAATCATACTTAGAACATCTTTTATCTTAAGTCCTAATTTCCCTGAATAATTTCGACCATTACTGGTTCGATCCATACCTTCTCGTGGTTTAACACGTGCCTCACTTGGCATCATTATAATTACGTCATATTTCCTTTATCAACATTTCTATTCTTGAGAATTTTGAATATTACCTTTCTCCTTGTAAAACCTCTAAGGTTATCCTTGAATCGTTCCTCCTGTATTCCCTAGATACAGGGCATATCAAGATACCATTTATTAATACCAGAATCATTGTCTATATACTTCTGAAAAAATTTCTCTATTGATTCTTAAAGGTTGTTATTACCTTAATCCTTTCCAATTCATACTGTCAAAACTCATACTATCCCTATTAAGGGTGAAATGCCAACCTTTAGGCATTCCCCTAGGATTCGTTTTAAGTTACCGATGTTCTATCCTTAATTCCACCTTTAAAAAGGTACAAGCATCCTTCCATGGATAAATAAAGTCATATATCCCTGATAGATTATCATATTCATCATTCCCACCTCGATAGTCTATACCTAACTTCATAATAGCATCCTTATTCATATTGAGGTCAATCCATATGGCCTCCAAAAGATAACAACGGTTATCCGCTTGTCTTGCCTAATTTGGTAACGATAACAAGGATGTTCTGGAAGATATTGGTCGTGTTCAACGTGAACTTCTTCTTAATAATTCCTTATTTACTTTTATTGTTTCTCAACAGTCACCTCAATGTTAAGATATCTCTCATACCTGGCGTCTCCCTTTCTGGGTATCAAGCCACCGGTCTTACACTTCACATTCTTGAAGGTCACTTCCTTCATCCAATTTTCCTAATTTCTTACTTCCTTGTCTCCTCAGTCTATCCGCGTCTCATATTTAACCTTCGAACTATCTCAAGTTTTCCTCAAATCCTCCCAACTTACAGGGGATAAAATATATGTATCTCTTATGCCTTCACCCAACAATTTTAACTCATGGTGAATCACCCTCATCCTGACGATTACATACTCTTTTATTTCTATTTCTACGAGTCTTTAGGGTTTCCTCATACCCAACTCCCTTATCATTCCTCAAACTCTATTGCCGTTATATTCCTTTCTCTTATCATTATTTCATGAACCAACACAACATAAGCATTGATTTCAAACATCCCGTCATTCTGGATTCGTGTCTTCAGAACGAATCTTGACAACTTTTACATCTTAGATTCATAATTCATCATACTCGTCTGCCCTTGTTCTGGCTCTAAAGCTTTTACACTATCTCCTTATCTTTGGGAATTACTTTCCCGAAAACAATTGACTGAACTTAAATCAGTTTATTCTAACCTCTGGCTCCGTGCCTTTCTTGGTCTTTCACCAGCGGGTGGCCTCTCTCTTAGGAGGGTAAGTGACAAAAATAGTCTTTTGTGATTCGTCAATCATTTAGAATCTCAAATGATTCCTGTATTTCCTTTAGCCAGGCTCTTGCCTCGACTGGGTCAGCTTGTTCCTTGGAACTCTGAGAGCTTAGCGACTTAAAGGTCCTGAAAGAATTTCTCACCGCATTGTTTCCTCAGGGTGGTGGTTGGGGATAATAGTCTAAGTTTTGTCTAGACTGGTCCATAAATTGTCGTATAGGAGTACCATCTCGGGTCTCCTTTCCTTACTCGACTTTCTGTTTCCTTAGTATGAAATGTTTCAACCTTCTCCCATAATCGGGGTTATCTTATACATTAAAAACCTTGTTTTCCACTCTATTATGTTATGGGTTCTTTCTTTCTTGATGGCAACCTCCCTGACTATCACATTCAGGGTTTGCCCTAAATCTTATTCCTCAAACCATGGCTCTCATCTAAGTTCTCATCCTTAAGCTCTTGAACTTTTGGAACCCAATTTCTGTAGGAACACCTCACTATCCCCTTATCATCTTTCTCGATGTGGATCTCTTCTCCAGTCATTGACTCTCTGCCTTCAATCATCACTTTTTCTGGCACAATATGTTCTTTTCCAAAAATTTGGTCTGTATTGCAATCTCAAACAGCTTTTCGGTACCGGCTCCGGTTACCTTCACTTCTATTTCCATTTTCTCAAAATCTCTTATAAACTATCCCAAAGACATTATCATCTTGGGTCTCTCCTTTTTACTAAGGGCATCAGCCACCACATTGGCTTTCCCCGAATGATAAAGAATCTCCCAATCATAATTCTTGATTAGCTCTAACCGCCTCCTCTGGCGTATGTTGAGCTCTTTCTACGTAAAAATGTACTAGAGCACTTATGGCTTAGGTAATTCTCGCACTTCTCTCCATACAAGTAGTGCCTCCAATCTTTAGGGTAAACTATTGCCACGAGCCTAAGCTCATGAGCGGGGATATCGAATTTCATACTACCTTAATTGTCTTGACATGTACGCGATTACCTTACCGTGCTGCATAAGCACGCACCCTAAGCCCTTGTGCGAAGCGTCACTACACTTCACAAAATATCCTTTTCCATCCGGCAACGCCAGCATAGGGGCCATCACCAACCTCTGCTTCAGTTTTTGAAAGCTGTTCTCGCATTTCTCTGTCCATTCGAACTTCTCAGTCTTACGAGTAAGCCGCGTTAAAGGGGCTACTATCTTTACAACTTGAACGAACCTCCGGTAGTGACCGGCCAATCCTACCTCTAGTAGTCGACCAAACCATGGTCATCAATTCATCAGTGGTCCTTTATCCAATCCTGTCAGGATCCTCCATGGGATCCTCCTCAACAACTATCCCTTCTAGGACAACATCCTCAACCGCTAATCCTCAATATCAACATCATCCGGTCCTGCATTAGGACACTCTATCGGATCCACAATCCGATCTCCAATTAGTAATAAAATATCATCGCGATGTTGCTCCTCAACCTTAGGGTTCGGAGTCCCGCTACCATATACGATAACGAACTACGCTCCTATCACGATATTTATAAGGGTTCCCATAAGGGTTTTAACTGTCAGTGCTACGTTAGGTAGCCCGACTATGAACTTGGCAAGAGTTCTTATTATCTTAGTTAACTTATTATCTTAACGTCCCATCATCTCTGAGGTTTATAACGCTTAGCTCTGATACCATTTCTGTAACACCCCCAAATCCGGGGTCGGGGATCCGGGTTGTCACGAGTTCCATTTCCCTTAATAACACCCAATCTTAATAATTAATCAACTACTCTGTACTGTGACCCCACAATAAACACACACACCACACGTTATAGTCTCAGAGATGAACATCCAAAAATAATCACAAGTCATTTTATTCCACAATTATCTGCCAATACACCTTAAAAGGTTTTCTGAATAAATTTACATTTTCTTTGCCATTATTACAATTCATAAATATACATAATCTGATACATCAACAGTTGAAAGCCTAGCCTATTGGTAGTTCCTACCTCAGCTATGGCGGCATCAGTGCTTCTAGAAAACTGCGGAACGTTTCCTATCAGCTCGCGAATTAGGAGCTTGGTCCTGTTCATCTTGTCTATCTGATGTTGTGTGATGAAAGAAGAAAGCAAGGGTGAGCAGCAAGCCCACCGAAATAATATGTATAATAATTTATAATATATGAGCATTCTCATAGTACTCATGAAAGTCTTGGTCAAAAGAAATGAACCAAGTTTGATATCTTAATGCGATGAAGTCGCAAAATATTCAGTATATATACATATATACTTTTCAAAATCATGGAAGTCCTCTTCCATGCATAATATACACAGAGTTCCAGTGTATAACTGTATAAAAATATCGTTGCAAGGTGATCTCATATATCTAATCTTGTCTCAACGTTTTTCTGAAAATCTTTGTCATGCATAAGATAATCATTTACTAGATATAAGTTTAAAAGATGAAGTTACAAGATACTCCAATATACTTATATCTTTTCTAAATACTACTTGAACTACCACCGTTCAAGTTATAATTAGTTCAAAAGTTCATCACATAGATGAGACTACAAGACCAGATTTGAATAGATTAAATCTTTAAAATATCATCAAAATAAAATGAAGTTACGAGATACTTCATTTGATGCAAACATCATTTTGAAAACTTGACCCTGCCAACACTCAATAATCGCCCAACCGTAGCCTTTCTATCGAAGTGCTCTGGGTAGTGTTGCAGAAATATCCAATTGGATGATGAACTCATTACGGGAGTTTACCGCGCCAGGAAGACCACTTACGATGATCAGTCGTAGTAGTGCAACCCCACCATTTTCTACATGTAGAGGAGAACCTGTCGGATTTACTTGTCAACCGAACACTGAACTCCTAAGGAATGGACCGCCTTAGCGGAACTTCCAGGCCATTTGGGCCAATATAATAAGGCTGGGCCGGCGCTACTCGACCACTTACGCCACTCCTAGTTCAGATGAAATCCATGACTCTGAAACGTAAAGCTCGTCCCCCCTTTCCCCAAGTAGAAACTTGTTGATACGGCTCCACCAAGAAGTCGTATCTAGTTGGAAAGGAAAACTCACCGATATTTCCCAGGCGATGCCTGTTAATGGATTAACTTGTTTCAAGAATTTTACTTCCCGAGTATTGGGTAAGTAATCAAAAACTCTTTTATCAAGACAACAACCTTGTTGCGAATATAAAACACACCACAGAGCCGGATCCCTCAGGTTTTGAGCGAGTATTTAAATCCCCTTCGAAAGGAGGATCTTAAATATAAAAATGAGTTTTGGGATCCGCTCTAACTTTTAAAAATCATTTTGAAGACTCGCAAAACATTTTTAAGAATGTTTGGAGTGATGCTGATTTAACAAAATAAATCAGTCCCAATATATTAGAAAATATCTGAATATTATTATTTAAATAATATTCCCATAAAGAATAATCTTTATAAAAATAATTGAAGTAGAAGTATTAAAACTTATACTTGAAACGAGTAGCAAATAATCAAAGATATACTTATACGAAAGTAATATCTTTATTTGAATAATCAAAAATAAGTTTGATTATCGACACCTTATTCTTTAATACAATAAAGAATATTATTAAGTAATAAGCGGAGTCATAATACCTCGAATGAATACTATAAATAATATTCATAAAATAAAGGAGTCATACATCCTCAAATGAATATCCAAGTAATATTCAATAATAATATAAACTGAGTCATAAGCCCTCGAATGAATATTCAAATAATATTCAAATAATAAAATAAACTGAGTCATAAGCCCTCGAATGAATATTCAAAATAATATTCAATTAAGTAAAATAAAGGTATCGAATAAACCTTATTCGATCAATAGTTTTAAAAACTATATCCATATATATATATATATATATATATATATATATATATATATATATATATACTCGGGAACATCGACTCCCGGTTTAGAAATATGTTCACCTTTTATCCCCTATACTAAGGGTATACGCAACTACTTGCTTATTTCTAGCATAGGTATTATGCAACTATAAGCATTGAAATCAACATATAGATAACCAGATTATGAAACAGACATGCATATATACCATATCAGCATGCTCCAATATATCGCAAAATTTGCTAATAACAATCATGCAATATCACAAGATAATGCATATACATATATTTACATCACAACAACAGTATAACGGGTAGAAAACTTGCCTGAGCGACTGGGGGTTACGAATGGCTCGGGACGAGTCTGGTAACCTATAAGCAACAAGTAAGTTGGAATTAAACCAAAGTCACTTGTAAATCTATACTCTAACCGACTCAGACTCTAACGCTCGTTTTACGCTTAACGATTTACTTAAGTCGCCCGAGTACCCTCGGCTCCACCATTTTTAATAATTTACCCATTACGAGTTTTAAGGCGATTCTTTCGCGAGTGTCTTATCAACTGCCTAACACACTCTACATAAATGTTTCATGTTCCAATTAGTCATTTAAGGGCCTTAACCAAGGTTTCAAAGTAAGGCGAGGGGTAAAGGTTCGTTCGCGAAACACCGTTACTTAAAACGGTCGTTTCTCCTAAACCGTACATCGGATTCAAGCAAACCACATATCAAAACGAAGCTTGAAACATAACCTATCTAAGCATGGAAGTGGTTAGTTTATAGAAGTGGGTTTTCGGGTCCAACAGTTAATCACAAAACAGTTTATAGAAAATCGGGCATTACGACGGCTATAACCTAACGATTTCCAAAGTTTAAACTACACCAAATCATCACCAATTCAACAACAATCCAACATCCATCAACATCAAACTAAACCCATTCATCTAAGCACTATTATCATCCAAACAAACCAAACTTAAAACTAAGGGTTCAAGAGTTTATACCTTCCTTGGAGAGTGGGTAGTCACTAACAAGCCTCTAGGAACCTTGATCTATGCTTAATCAACCTTAAGCTTTCATGAAAATCAAGAAAATCAAAGTAAGTTACTATTCACTACTATTCATCATCATCTTTGATGAGTGGATTAGCTATGCAAACCATGGAATCTTGATCTTAAACTCATGGTATAACTAAGTTATGAAATATAGGATCCAAGGAAACAAACCTTGTAATTTTCCATGGCCTAGAACTTGAGTTTTGAAAATCTATTTCTTCATTTCTTGAAAAGGCCGAATGGAAGAAGAAAGAAATGGGGGAGAGCTTTTGCTTGCTTGTCTTGCCTTGATATTTGTGCAAAGAATGCATGGTTGTGGTTAATTATTGGCTAAATATCTTGTTTTCACTTGCTTATGTCATTGCTTGCATCACTACTTTGCCACATGTCTCATTCTTGTGGTGTGATGATGTCACCTTGCTTCTAACCACATGTTTTAGCTTATATTAGAAGCTTCCTTCTCATGTTACTTGCATTTGCTTGCCCCTTGGACGTTTATTTGTTTTACGGTTCGCTTAACTCTCTTTCTCGTTGATCGTTTGAGGAATCGTACCTGGGATCTTATTACTTGGGTTCCCTTAACCTTTCTCAATACATTATATTCCTTTTTATAATCCTCTCTTATAATCCTTGAATTTAAACCCCTTTAATCATGTTACCTTATACTCAATTCTTTCGGTATCTGGTGGATTTTCGAGAAAAATCAAAGTGTTCGGAATTGGATTCTGACGATCTTTACATACACTTATTTACTTTATGGAATACTAATACGATCTTAGAATATCCATAACAGAACCCCTACATAGTGTGGCATGAAAAGTTTTCTCATTCAGCAAAAACACTATTCATAAGGGTTTCAAAAATTTCCAAAAATTGGGGTTATTACAATAGGGATCCTACATTCCATTACACAACCCCGGCTGTGGCACGAAACGCCATGTAATGTTCAATAGGCAGACAATTCTTGTCAATTACATCTAATGTTATTCCCTAATCAAACTTTAGCCTCTTGAATAATTGAGTCACGGCTGTGGCACGACAAACTCAATATTCTAAGTCAAGTCTAACCCAACATTCCGTACAATTGAATCAGTCCCCAAAAGCCCACGGCTGTGGCACGTAACGACCTTTTGATTCTTATTCAATGTACACATCTCTATGTAATAGACAAGTATTTCTTATTTCCAAATCAAAGCCCTCGGCTGTGGTACGAAACGACAATGATTCAAAAATAAGAACTACTTTCTATCATGTTGGAAGGCTATGACCGACACAAGCCCGTTGTATCATTGGCCAATTACTACTTGATATTATTTAATTTTGGAGGGATTATATTACGTTACAATCATAATCATATTATAAAGAAATTCCTCCTTTTAAATTAAATATTTCAAATCAATAATCAATAATCAGACGATTCCCAGATCGGGTGGAGCATTGTCAAGAGGCGTCACTTAATAACCCTTTCTTACAGATAGAAATCTGTTGTTGACAGAATCATCCTTTCTCTCATATCGAAAATTCATATTTAATTACGTGTTTCACAAACACAAGAATCTCATGATTGTATTCATAATATTATTCTTAAGGTTATGAAATAATTTCACTATACTAGGTTGTCTAACAAACGCCTTATGTTCATTTAAGTTCACCTAAATCTATCATCGCATGATAAACTAAGCATATATCACATATATCAACATGAATAAACATCAAGGTAGGCATGTTATATCATCTAGCACATTAGTCTAAGCATTATACATCTCTATGTATCACATGAAGCATTTAAAAGCAATTAAAAACAGTCAAAAACAGCTTTAAAACACTTCATGGAAATATAAATAGTTCAAAACTTTTATATAAACTAAAATTGATCACTCCATTAGATCCGTCTCGGAAAAACGAATCCAACGGTATATTGCACGCCTAAAACGGAGTTACGAAACTCCCAGAAAATCAATTTTAAAATCAACATAGGGCTGTAACGCATTACAGGAACGCGTTACAAGCCCTGTAACACATTCTGGTGATGCGTTACACCCCTTTTAAGCCATTAAAGGGTGTAACGCATATCACGAATGCGCAACAAGTCTTACCTCGCGCGTGCGCTACACGCGCCCGCCATCTGCCGCCTGACAGCTTCTCTGCTTTGCTCCTTTTGCCGTACTGTGCTTTGTCTTTATCTCCGTGCAAACAACAGAAACAACACAGCATGCAGATTGGATAACATATATATACTAACAATTAATATATATATATATATACTTATTTAATTAAGAATTTAATTGCAACAACTTCAAAAATTCATAATAAAAAATCTATACATCATAAAATTATGAAAAAAATACCCAGACGATCTACAACACTTGTAGAACCCAGATCAACATTCATAATTATTCTGAGAAATGATTTCTCATCAGACAAAATTAATCCATAAAATAACTTGTAAAAATCATAATTAATTCATACAAGCACATAAAATTCTGAAATTTTTACCACAGATCTATATGCATACAACCTATGCTCTGATACCATTGTTGGATTTTTAAACGCAGCGGGGCGTGGAAAAACACTTTTACACATACAAAATCCATATAAAAGCATATAAATCATGAATAAAAATTCGAGGGATCGAATCTAACCTTTTAAAATAATTCGGAGACAACGATCAGAGATCCTTAGCAGTTGCTCCTCAAGTGTGAAGCACTCCACCGGTATCCACCAAGAAAACGATGTTAAGGAGGAGGAAGGAGGTGGAGAGAATTGGGTTTTCCAAACTTTTTGGGTTTTCGGGTTTTGATGGGGTTAGCATAAAATTAGGGTCTATAATAGTGTATTTATAGGCAAAATTTTCAGCTGAAATTTTTCCATAAATATTATTATTATTATCCCATTTATTATTCTTATTAATAATTAAAACACCTTTTAATCATTAATCCTTTTTCTAAACACTTTAGAAATAATTCTCTCTCTTGATTTAATTTCCAAAAATTAAATCCTTTAATTAATAATATTAAGAACTTTTCTTAATTAATTTATAATCAATTAAATCTCAATTAATCAATTATTAAATTTGCCAATTAATTATTTATTTCATAAATAAATAATTATTAGCCATTATTAATTAATTCCTTCACCATAAAATCATTCTCTTTTTATGGTGTGACCCTGTAGGTTCAATATTAAGCCGGTAGTAGAAATAAATAATAATAAAACTATTTTATCATTATTTATATAAATTCTCTAATTTATTAAATATGATTAATTAATTAATCACATTTATTCTACATCGTGAGGGATACTTCTCAGCATATCGCGACTATCCGGATAATATGAATTCACTGCTTAGAATACCAAGAACCTGTCAGTGAATAGTTACCGTACAATAAACTCCTTCTACCCTATAATGTCCCGATTAAATACAAGGCATGGATCTCGTGTCAAGCCTATCTAATTCAATCACTTTGCTTACCATTTACTATGCGTAGTTCTATGCAAATTAGAAACTCATTTCTAATTTCATTTACTCTGGCCAGAGATTCCTGAACTAGCATAAGTGGATCAGCCTTGAACATTCGCCTCCTTCACTGGAAGGGGTAGATCCTTTATTGATCATAAACTATCTTCGTGTACAAATTCCTATACCCAGAAGAGCCCTAATAATTTTCCCTGGAGACTAAGAACTAAACCAAAGCATAGTTCAGTGTACACAAGATGACTATGATGACCTCAAGTCTTAGGATACTTGTACAACTATCACTAAGCGAACAACTACTGACACGTGAGTGAACTCCATCAGTTGTTCAGCTGGGCGAGTCATGTTCAGTGAACTTATTCTATAATAAGCACCTACATACTAGCTATAGTGTCACCACACAAATATCTATGAGAACAGACATCCTTCATAATGAAGCAAGCATTGTATATACCGATCTTCGCGGATTATTAATTACCAGTTAGTAATCCTATGACCAGGAACTATTTAAGTTTAGAGTTATTATCTTTTTAGGTCTCACTATTATGATCTCATCATAATCCATAAAAAGCTTTACTCTAAACTATGGTATATCTTATTTAAACACTTAAATAGATAGAGCCCGTAATAAAAACAAAACAAGTCTTTATTAATATCAATGAAATCAAAACAGATTACATAAAAGTTATTCCTAAATCCTAATACACGATTGGACTTAGGACATATTCCTTTCAGTCGTAAGAAAACTCAATCCGCGTTAAGTGATCATTCCAAATTCTTTCACGTATATTGCACAGACTCTCATCATAGCTTCTAGCATTATAGCTTTTGCTTCTCAATACCTACTCTTTTCTAGTTCGTAATCGATACTACCTTCCGTACCTAATATTATACAGATTACACTTTTGCTCGTTAGCGTTCTATAACCTTTTAATAACCGCCTCAACCTTAGTATCACGAACGCATTAAATTCGGAATACCACCGTACTGATACCACTTCAGCTCTAGCTGCTTCTATCTTCGAAAGCTTAGTCCTTCATATAGAAGTAAAAGAATTTATTGAAAGATCACTATGATCATGAACACCTGTTATATTGCATAGTTAGTACATAAAGTGGCCAGCCTTTAGTACTTGACAAGTAATTAAACAATATGTGGTATCCTACTAGGCTTCTATCACACAGAGAGATAGTCATTCGGCAATACCTCCCCTTCTGGAAGGGTTGTTTTTCTCAGCTTATACAAAATGAAGAGGAGAGAAAAGAACGAATTTAAGAGGATTATATAAAAAATACTGCCACAAAATATCTGGCTTGGAATCCACCTCCGAAGTATAGAGGTTTATCAAAGGAGAATGAAACATAAGTATCTATAACAATATCCAGTATTTTCGCATCGCAATTCACGTGCCTGAATATTTACTATTCTGTCCATCGTTCTATGGACCCATGCTCTTGTTTGAGCTTATAAACAATCATCTTTGAAACTCCCTCGACATCAAAAATCGAATATGGGATTTCATTCTAGACATCATCGTTACTAGAATTCTATGCTTGCACTGCAACTTTCCTCGTATAGTAATATGACTCTCTATTGATAAGAAGGAATAAATATTCAATAGGTAAATAATCGACTTAATTAGTCTATCATTGATAACTTATGCATCACCACGACCCAATTAGTGGTGCTCAATCTTAACATCCATTACAATATAACTCTCACGGTTGTTATCGTCTCATTATTCAAAGAATCGTTGATGCATTACTATAGTCCACCACGGACCTACTGTAGTCATTCATTTTTCATGAAGTCTTAATATCTAACCATACAGTCCATACCTACCTTATCGAATTCTTCTAAGGAGGTAACATAATCACCATTCATGATTCATGAAGAACACTCCTGAACTTGACATACATATGACATGAAGCAAATAAAATTACAGAAGAGTTTTAATAAAAGCAACAATAGCAGGTTAATACCATTATTAACCATATGTCTTTATTGGGAGACATGCAGCTCAAAGGTTCATTTAGTCATTTCGTAACATGGTCCTGGCTTATCTCAAGATAGGACCTTCTAAGATAGATAGCCCGCTCACGGCGATTACATGAATTAAATCTTTACCAAACAACTATTACGGTTGAGTATTGCACAATCATCAGAAGGAATGTCAATCTTTCACACGATAATACAACCTTCACGGCTTGAACCATCATCACTGTATTCCTCTAGAATGAGCGCCTAGAGTGTCGGCCACCTCATTGGCCTTTCCTGATAGTAATAGTTCCTTATAATCAATGTCTTTTGAACGATCTCCAACTAAATGTTCTACCTCATTTCCAATCACGGCTTGTGTGAAAATTCTCTTCCTTAAGATTTGGTGAGAAAAAAAATATCGCCATTTTTCCATAAGTTACTGCCTCGATCTTTAGAGGTTAACATTGTCACGACTGACTCTTGATCATACTTAGGACGTCTTTTATCTTAGGTCCTAATTTCCTTAAACAATTTCGACCTTTACTGGTTCGATCCATACTTTCTCATTTTTTAACACGTGCCCCACTTGGCATTATTATTATTACGTCCTATTTCCTTTATCAAAATTTCTATTCTTCAGAACTTCAAATATTACCTTTCTCCTTGTAAAACCTCTAAGGTCATTCTTAAATCGCCCCTCCTGTATTCCCTAGATACAGGGCATATCAAAATACCATTTACTGATACTAGAACCATTGTCTATATACTTCTAAAAAATTTCTCCACTGATCCTTAAAGGTTGTTGTTACCTTAATCCTTTCCAATACTGTCAAAACTCATATTATCCCTATTAAGGGTGAAATGCCAACCTTTGTGCATTCCCCTAGGGTTCATCTCAACTTATCGAGGTTATATCCTTAATTCCACCTTTAAAAGGGTACTTGCATCCTTCCATGGATAAATCAAGTCATATATCCTTGATAGATTATCTTATTCAATCATTCCCACCTCGATATTATACACCAAATTTCACAATAGCATCCTTAATTAAGCTGGGGTCAATCCATATGGCCTCAAAAAGATAACGATGGTTATCCGCTTTTCTTTCCTGATTTGGTAATGATAACATGGATGTTCTGGAATATATTGGTCATGTTCAATGTGAACTTTTTAGTTCTAGCTATTCATTTATCTCCATTATTTATCTCAACCGTCATCTCAATGTTGGGATATCTTTTTACCCGGTGTCTCCCTTTCTGGGTATCAAGCCGCCAGTCTTACCTATACTTCACATTCTTGAAGGTCACTTCCTTCATCCTATTTTCCTAATTTCTTGTTATCCTATCTCCTCAGTCCATCCTTTTTTCCTTATTAATCCATCGGTCTACCTCAAAGTTTCATCGAATACTCTCAACTTAAAGGGGATTAATTATATATATCGCTTACACCTTCAAACCTTGAATTTATCTCATGATTCGTCACCATCGCGCTGATGATGACATCCTTCTCTTTATTTATTGCTAGGGTTTCTTAGGGTTTCACATACCTAACTCCCTTATCGCTTCTCAACTCTATTTCCTTTATATCCCTTTATACTCTTTCCCCTTTCAGTCTTTTATTTTCGTTTCTATTACAACCATTTCATGAACCAACACAACATAAGCATTAATTTCAAACATCTCGTCATTCTGGATTCGTGTCCTTCAGATGAATCTTGACGACTTTCACAACCTAGATTCATGATTCATCATACACATCCACCTTTGGTCTGGCTCTTAATCCTCTATACTATCTTCATTATTTATAAGCCTCTCACCAGCGTTGGCCTTTCTCTTTGGAATGTAAGTGGAAAAAAAATGGTCTTTTGTGCTTTATCAATCATTTAGATCTCAAATAATTCCTCTATTTCCTTTAGCCAGGATCTTACATCGACTGGGTCGGCTCGTTACTTGGAACTCTGAGAGCTTAGCGACTTAAAGGTCATGAAAGAATTTACCACCGCATTGTTTCCTCAGGGTGGTGGTTAGGGGTAAAAGTATAAGTTTTGTGTAGACAGGTCCATGAATTGCCCCATAGGAGTACCGTCCTGGTTCTCCCTATCTTGCTCGACTTCTGTTTTCTCAGTATGAAATGTTTCATCCTTCTCCCATAATTGGGGTTATCTTATACGTTAAAATCCTTGTTTTCCACTTCATTATGTTATGGGTTCCTTCTATCTTGATGGCGACCTCCCTGACTATCAAACTCAGGGTTTGCCCTAAATCTTATTCCTCAAACTATGGGTTTCATCTAAGATCTCATGTTTAAGCTCTTGAACGATTTGAACCCAAATTCTGTAGGAATACCTCATTATTCCCTTATCATCTTTCTCGGTATTAATCTCTTCTCCAGTCATTGGCTTTCTACCTTCATTCATCACTTTTTCTTGGCACCATACGATATTTTCCAGTAATTCGGGCAGCATTGCAAATCTCAACAGCTTTTCGGTACCGGCTCCAGTTACCTTCACTTTTATTTCCATTTTCTCAAAATCTTTTATCAACTCTCCCGAAGGTATTATCATATTGAGTCTCTCCTTTCTACTAAGGGCGTTAGCCACCATATTGGCTTTTCCTGAATGATAAAGAATCTCAAAATCATAATCCTTGATTAGCTCTAACCACCTCCTCCAGCGCATGTTGAGCTTTTTCTGTGTGGAAATATACTTGAGCTCTTATGGTTTGTGTAAATCTCGCACTTCTCTCCATACAAGTAGTGCCTCCAATCTTTAGGGAAAAACTATTGTCGTGAGCTCAAGATCATGGGTGGGATATCGAATTTTATATTCCCTTAATTTTCTTGACGCGTACAAGATTACCTTGTCGTGCTGTATAAGAACGCACCCTAATTCTTTGTGGGAAGCGTCAATACAAATCACAAAATCTCCTTTTCCATCCAGGAACACCAACATATGGGCCGTCACCAATCTTTGCTTCAGTTCTTGAAAGCTATTCTCGCATTTCTCTGTCCATTCGAACTTCTCAGTCTTACGAGTAAGCCGCGTTAAAGGGGCTACTATCATTGCAAACTTGAACGAACCTCCGATAGTAACCGGCCAATCCTACCTCTGGTAGTCGCCCTGGCCATGGTCATCAATTCCTCGGTGGTCCTTTCTTCATTCTTGTCAGGATCCTCCACGGGATCCTCCTCAGCAAAAATCCCTTCTGGGACAACATCCTCAACCGCTACATCCTCAATATGATCATCATCCGCTCCCTCATTAGGGTACTCCATCGGATCCACGAACTGATCTCCAATATGTAATAAAACAACATCGTGATGTTGCTCCTCAACCTCAGGGTTCGGTGCCCCGTTACATCGATCTATGTTACTATCATGATATTTATAAGGGTTCCAATAAGGGTTTTAACTGTTAATACTACGTTAGGTAGTCCGACTATGCACTTGGCAAGATTTCTTATTGTCTTAGTGAACTTATCATTTTAACGACACATCATCTCTGAAGTTTATAACATATCGCTCTGATACCATTTCTGTAACACCCCCAAATCTGGGGTCGGGGATCCGGGTTGTCACGAGTTCCATTTTCCTTAATAACACTTATTCTTAATAAACAACCAACTAATACGCACTGTGACCCCATAATATACACACACCACAAGTTATAGTCTCAGAGATGAATACCAAAAATAACACAAGTCATTTTATTCCACAATTATAAACCATTACACCTTAAAAGGGTTTCTGAATAAATTTACATATTCTTTGCCATTAGTACAATTCATAATATACACAAGTCTGGTACATCAACAGTTGAAACCTAGCCTATTGATAGTTCCTACCTCAGCTACAGCGGCATCAACGCCTACAGGAAACTGCGGAATGTTTCCTATCTGCTTGCGAATTGGGAGCTTGGTCCTGTTCATCTTGTCTATTTGTTGTTGTGTGATGAAAGAAGAAAGCAAGGGTGAGCAACAAGCCCACCGAAATAATATGTATAATAATTAACAATATATGAGCATTCTCATAGTACTCATGAAAGTCTTGGTCAAGAACAAATGAACCAAGTTTCATATCTTAATGCGATGAAATCGCAAAATATTCAGTATATATATACATATATACTTTTCAAAATCCTTGAAATCCTCTGACATGTATAATATACACAGAGTTCCAGTTTATAACTGTATAAAAATATCGTTGCAAGGTGATCTCATATATCTAACCTTGTCTCAACGTCTTTCTGAAAATCTTTGTCATGCCTAAGATAATCATTAACTAGATATAAGTTAAAAAGATGAAGTTACAAGATAATCCAATATACTTATATCTTTTCCGAATACTACTTGAACTACCAACGTTCAAGGTATATTCAGTTTCAAAAGTTCATCCCATAAATGAGACTACAAGATAAGACTTGAATAGATTCAATCTTTAAAATATCATTTAAAAAAATGAAGTTACTAGATACTTCATTAATTCCCGATATATACACCTATATATATATATATCTCATACATTCCTTGAAAACCTCTATTATGAAAAGTATAAACAGAGTTATAATACCCAATGAATTTGGAAAGAAGAAAATTTTGGCATAAACCCGATATCTTGCTGTTCAGGCAAAGATACCCATTAAGTAACCTTTTCTACTGTAGATGGATGAATTCCTCGCCGGTCATCACCCTGGCCGCATTAGGACCTCGCGCTAGACCGTTACCCGACCACTCACGCGTGGATGGACTGTCACCCAGCCTCTTACACCTTCATAGACCGTACCCCGGCCTGTCGCTTATGCCGACTCAATTAGATGGACGTACTTCCCGAACATTGGGGAAGTAATCAAATTGTTTTCTCAAAACACCAACCTCGTTGCGAATATAAAATACACCACAGAGCCGGATCCCTTAGATTTTTGAGCGAGTATTCAAGTCCCTTCGAAAGGGAGATCTTAAATTTGAAAACGAGTTTTGGGATCTGCTCTACCTTTTAAAATCATTTTGAAGACTCGAAAACAGTATAAAGAATGTTTAGAGTAATGATGATTTAATAAAATAAATCAGTCCCGATATATTAGAAAATATTTAAATATTATTATTTAAATAATATTCATATAAAGGATAATATTTATAAAAAAAATTAAGTAGAAGTTTTAAAACTGATACTTGAAACAAATAATAAATAACAAAAGATATACTTATACGAAAGTACGATCCTTATTTGAATAGTCAAAAATAAGTTTAATTATTATTCAAAACCGTTGAATATACGTTATTCGATTAATAGAAATGTTCACCTTTGGGTCCCCTATACTAAGGGTATACGCAACTACTGCTTATCTCTAGCATAGGTATTATGCAGTTTATAAGCATTTGAATTGATAATAGAATATCAAGATTTCACAACATGCATATATATACCATATCAACATGCTCCAATATATCGCAAGATTTGCTAATAACAGTCATGCACTTATCTCAAGAAAATTCATCAATATATTTACATCACAAAAACAGTATAACGGGTAGAAAACTTGCCTGAGCGTTCCGGGGTAGACTTAAGCTTAGAGTGGGCCGGTAACCTATGAACAACAACATAAGCCGGAATTAGACCACGGTCACTTAAGAAACTAGTCAAAACTCACTCATACCCTAACGGTCGCTTTCGGTCGATTATACGCTTAACGATTTGTGTTAATCACTTGCGTACCCTCGGATCCACCAATTTTAATAAATTAACCATTACGAATTTTAAGGCAACTCTTTCCCGAGTACTTTACCAACTGCCTAACCCACCTTACATAATTGTTTCGTAATCCAATTAGTCTTTTAAGGGCCTTAAACAAGGTTTCAAAGTTAAGCGAGGGGTAATGGTTCGCTCGCGAAATGTCGTTACTTAAAACTGTGGTTTCTCCTAAACCGTACATCGGATCTAAGCAAACCACATATCAAAATGAATCTTATGACATGATCTATCTATACACGGAAATGTTACAGATTGGTCAGTGAGCTTTCTGTCCCGAACACTAAGAACAAGCAGTTGAATGAAAACGGGCATTACGACGGATATGTTTACGCGATTACCAATATTTATACTACTCCAATTAACCACAAACCAACTCATAACCATCAATACAACCAAATTTCATCTAAACCTCACCACATCAGTCCATAACCTCAAGATTTTCCAACTCATTCAATCATAAACATTAGCTACTAACTATACTTAAGATTCATTAACCAATAACCAAGATTCATAACCCAAAATCGCTACATATTTAACCAAAATTTAAACAAACAAGAATCATGCTTCTCATAAACTATAACAATCAAAACCACTCCTAAATACTCAAAAGTAAAGCTAGGGTATGAGGTTTTACCTTCCTTGGTGAGTAATAAGTTGTTAGGAAGCCTTAAGGAGCCTTGATCTAAGCTCCTACAAGCTTGATCTTTCAAAGAAATCAAGAACACAAAAATTAATTTCAAAATAGTACTATTCACCATCTTCTTGAATGATTTATAGGAAATGCTAGGAAAGGGTTTTGAAGCTAAGATTCCTAGGAAGTATGTAACTTAACTAGGAGAAACTAGGAAATTTACCTTGTAAATTAGCAAGTGGAGGAGCTTGGACTTCCCTTTTGCTAAGAAAGAAGCCAAGAGCTTCATGAAGAAAAAGTGAGAGAAATTCTTCTTGCTTGACTTTGAATAATTTGTGGTGGTTTTGTTAGCTTGGTTAATTAAAATTTACCATGGTAAATAATGTTTGGATAATAATCAACCAACAAAACAAATCTACTTGTCATGCTTATGTCATCTTCCTTATGTCATCCATTTTCCACATGTCTTTGTCTTGTGGTTTGATGATGTCATAATACCTTGGATTCTTGTACAAGCTTGTCTCTTGGTCGCGTATCTGTTTTACGGTTCGTTTAACTCTCGTTCTTGTTAATCGGTTGAGGGATCATATCCGAGATCTTATTACTTGGGCTTTCTTGAACCTTTATCAATATCTTATATTCCTTTAATGATCCTCTGCTATAATCCTTAAATAAAATCCTTTTAATTATGTTACCTTATACTTAATCCTTTCGGTATCTGGTGGATTTTCGGGAAACAAAATTAAAGTGTCCGGATTCGAACTCTAACGATCTTTACATACACTCATTTACTTTACAGAATACTAATACGATCTTAGAATTTCCATAACAGTACTCTTATATAGCGTGATCTGATAATTTTCCTTAATCATCATCATCAGCAAAAAGTTACTATTCATCACTGTTTCAAAAATTCCAAAATTTGGGATTATTACACCATGACTGTCTTCGTTCTCAGATTGTAAACTGTAAAGTCTTTTGTAGACAATGGATATCCCACAAAAATGCCTTTATCAGCTTTTCGATCAAATTTGGTAAGTTATTCTGGATGAGTTTTGAGAACAAAACACTTGTAGATAAAAATGTGAAAGTACTTCAAATTTGGATTATTTCCCTTCACCATCTCAAATGGTGTTTTACCATAATTGTTGATCAATGTTACATTTTGTGTGAAGCAAGCAGTTTACACAACCTGAGCCCAAAAGTAGGTAGGTAGGCTTACTTCCTCTAGCATGGGTCTTGCAGCTTCTTTGAGATTTCTATTCTTTCTTTCAACAACTCCATTTTGTTGTGGAGTTCCAGGGGCAGAAAATTCTTATTTTATCCCCTTGTATTTACAAAAATCTTCCATAGAACTGTTCTTTAATTCAGTTCCATTATCACTTCTAATGATCTTCACCTTGTATGTTAATCCTTATTCCAGTTTTCTCACATGATCAAGAATAATGGATGGAGATTCATGCTTGGTTTGCAGAAAGTACACCCATGTGTATCTTGTATATTCATCAACAATTACAAGTGCAGACCTCTTCTTGGTAATTGACATAACATTGACTGGACCAAAGAGATCAATATGAAGTAGATGATATGGTTCAAGAATAGGGGATTCAGTTTTACTCTTAAAAGATGTTTTCTTTTGTTTGGCTTTCTGGCATGAGTCACATAAGCAATCAGGAATAAATACTATATTAGGCAATCCTCTTACAAGATCTTTGCTCACAAGTTCATTGATGTTGTTCAAATTGAGATGAGAAAGTCTTTTATGCCAGTTCCAGCTGTCTTCCACAGATGCTCTACTAAGTAGATAAAATTCTAATCCATCTGTATTTGCGGAGACCCTGCCTTCATATAAATTACCATGTCTTACACCAGTCATTGCAATCTTGCCATCAGATTTATTGACAATTTCATAATGTTCTTCATAAAAATTCACATGGTAACCTCTGTCACAGATTTGACTCACACTGATCAAATTATGCTTGAATCCTGTAACCAGAGCTACATCTTTAATGATGACCTTCCCAATTTTTATTTTTCCATATCCTAAGATTTTTCCTAAGTTTCCATCTCCATAAGAAACACTTGGGCCAACCTTCTCCTTAAACTCTGATAGAAGGGATTTATAACCAGTCATATGTCTTATGCATCTACTATCCAATACCATAGAATTTCTCATATTACCCTGCAATCAGTGTTTAAATTAGTTAGTATTTTTAAGGACCTAGACTTGCTTGGATCCTTTGGACTTTTTAAGTTTGTTAACATAAGCAGGAGAAGACTTCATATCAGAGTTTATGTTAAGATTCTTACTAACAGTATTTACACATGCAGAAACATATTTTGCTTTATTTAAAGAGGGTTTCAGTTCATAATAATCATAATATAAATTATGATACTCTTTATATGTATAAATAGAGTGCCACACACTACCACAATGAAAACAAGGATTATGTAGTTTATATCTAACTGTTCTATTCCTAAACTCTGATTTGGGTGGAACCGTGTTTATCTCATTATTCTTCTTTCAAGAATTAGCAAGATGATTAGTACTACCACAGTTCAAGCATGTCTTTCTAGGTGCATTTGGAGCAGTTACATAATTACCATTCTTATTAACACCTACTTTATCATTCCTATTTTTCCTAGGCTTTTTCTCCTTGTCTTCCATGTGTAATTCCTTTAGCTTTTGGTTAAGTTATTTCTGAGTCATTAAACTAATGTTTAGTGATCTTGTGTGAACTTGTTCACTCTTATCAGTATTTGAGTTTGATATAGGTGCTAAGGTTGAACCTACCTCAAAAACTGACTTAACAACATCATCACTTGAATTAAACTTAATAGGCTTCATCTGAACCTTGTTCAGTATAACCTTAGTATCAGTATTTACTGGTTTAGTTCTCTCAGTTTCTTTTCCATTTTTCTTATCAAAATAAGATCTATTAGCATATCCTAATCCTGATCCCCAACATCCCTTTTCCAAAATTTCCTGAGCTGTTTTTCCTGAGTTAGTCCAAAGCTTAATAACCTTTCTTTATTTAGCTAAATCCTTTTCTAGATAAATATGCTTTTCTAACAGTTTTTCTTTAACATAAACAACATTATGTCTCTCTTTTTGAATTTCTAGCATGAAAAACAACTCAATTTCTAGGTGATCATTTCTTTTCTTTAACTTAGAGTTTTCACTATTGATTCTATTATTCTCTAAGGTTTGATCCCTATAACTAACATGCAGAGATTTAAGAAACAATCTTAATTCATAGATATCATCAGTATCGAAAATTAGTATGGTTTGAGGTACCTTTAATTCACCAGTGTCAGCCTCAGTATCAGCATTTTCCATACGAGCATAGTAAACACCATCATCTGAATCTGATGAATTATCCTAGTTTTTCTTCTTTGTGATCAAGGCTTGATTCTTTTCAGCTTTTGGTTTTCTACAGTCAACTGCACAGTGTCCAATTCCATCACAGTTATAGCATCTTTCCTTTGACTTGTCAAATTTTCCAGACTATGATCCTTCCAATCAATATTTCTTCTGTCATTCCTCTTATCAGAGTTTGAGGAACTGGAACCCTTTCTGGAAAACCTTTTCACTTTCTTGAAGTTCTTGTAGACCATCTTCTTAAAGCTTTTGACCAATAGAGCAACCATTTGTTCCATGTCTTCATTGTTGTCATGATCACCATCAATTTCTGATTCACTATCAGTATTTGAGTCATCATCAGAGTTTGATGACTCAATATCAGACTTTGTAATCATAGCTTTTCCTTTGGAGTAACCTTTTCTCCTAGCTTTCTCCTTTGGCTTCTCTTCAACTCTAAGTGCAATTGGTCTAGTCTTGGATCCTTTTCTCTTACTTCTTTGCTCCATCTCTAGTTCACGAGTCTTCAATATGCCATAGATCTCATCTAGAGATGTTTCTTCAAGTTCATAATTATCCCTTATTAATGTGACCTTAAAGTCCCACTTTTCAGGGAGTGCAAGTAGAAACTTCAAGTTTGAGTCCTCTAAATCATATTCCTTGTTGACAAGAGATAAGTCATTCAACAATTTTTGAAATCTATCATATATCTCAGTTAAAGACTCATTGTCTCTTGATTCAAAGTGCTCATATTCCTGAGTAAGTACTATCCTCCTATTTTTCTTGATAGTAGTAGTACCTTAATACTTTACTTTCAAGGCATCCCAAATTTTCTTTATTGTTTTACATCCAATAACCTTATTGGATATAACACTATCAAGGCTGCTGTGAAGAATATGTCTTACTTTTGCATATTTCATAATAGATGAAAGATCTCCAGGATAATGGTCCTTCTATCTTTATCAATCATCTTCTCATCTTGACCAACAATTGCTACTGCCAACTTCATTTGCCTATGAGGACCATCATAAATAATGCTTAGATATTCAAGATCTGTACCTTCCAAGCACATGGCCATCCTAACCTTTCAGACTGGATATTCATGTATCTTTAGGATTGGAACCTTGATAGCTTCATACCTACAAATATTATTGCTAATCTGTGGTGTGGCCGGGGGTGGTGGTGGTGGATTCTGTTGTTGTTCTTTGTCTTCCATTAAAGATTGATTTTCAAATCTTAAACTGTTTGTATATCAACAACAAGCTCTGATATCAATTATTAGGTCCATAATACAACTGTAGAGGGGGGGGGTGAATAAAGTTTATGCAAACAATTCGATAAAGCTTTAACAGAATCAACAGTTTTTATATTAATCTGATAAAAACTGTTACACAAGTACTCCCTCAAAGGATGAACAATTATCCTTGGGAGATGTTAGGTTATATGAAAGATATAACAATTCGTAACACTTATAGTGTAAACCTAATATGTGCTTATATAGTGCACAGTTACACAATCAATTAGGAATCCTATTTTATTATAATAAGGAAACCCAATACATATCCATGTATGATTGCTTCTGAAATAAGGTCCTTCACCGCCTTGAATTCTGCAATTCTTTTTTCTTCTCGATATCTACTGGAGTGACTAAATCCTAATGATATCAAATGCTGATCATCAAATACTGATAGACAAGTACTGATGACGTCACCTTCCGTAAATACTGATATTAATTCATGATAATAAACTCTGATAGTTTATATCCTGATATCATCAATTATATCTAACAAAATAAAGTACGGTAAAGGCTATTTATATTTATCGAATATTGGTACCCCGTTTGATCATATCGCATATAAAAATAGAATACTTAATAGCCAAGTATTAATAAAACTGACCCAATTCGGTACCGGTTTTAGGATAAACATCAAAATCGGGCTTTTAAATAAAGTATTGGGGTTCGGAGCTTCTGTTTAAACGTACTATGAGGAAATATAGTATTTTAAACAAAATATCCCGTATATCGAAAATAACTGGTTTACCAGTTTACCGGAACGATTAAATAATATCGTAAAATTTGTACTGAGAATCTTACAGGTAAATCTGTACTCTGAATTGAAAAAGTTAAAATACGGAAAATGCTCAAAATAATCAAATTAGGCTAGAAACAAGTTTTCCATAACTTCCGGGTAGTAAAAACGTATAAACCGTTGAAGTTGGACGGTTCCCGAATAATAAAAATAATTAATAATTAAATCAAAAAATAATTAATTAAATCTATAAATTAGTTATAAAATGATATAATGACATATAAATTACTAGAAAAATATTAAAATAATCTATACCTCATTCTAGGAATATGAAAAGTAAAATTTCATGAATTTTATCACATACGAACAACAAACACAGATACCAATTAACACATAATTCACCAACATGCACATAATATTCATTTATTATAAAAAATAATTACACGATAATCACAACCCCCAAATAAACTAACAGAATACAACTAATAAATAAAAAGTTATTACAAACGGCTATTAACAGCAAAATCCAAGATCGCAAAGGTTCAGTGTTTGAACAGTCTAACACTACAACTATTACAATTTTTATATAAAGCTACTGGTCTCACACAATACCAACTATACCACCTGAGCTCTCACATAAGCCTCGGCATCTCCACCGGTAAACTTAGTAGCAGTCTGCTTGAATTTAACCATACTTGCTAGCTGAAATAATATGAATGAAAAGAAAGAAGTGAGCCAAACGTTCAGCAAGGTACATCATAAGACAAAAATTAACATCATGACAATCTATAAATTAGAAATTGAGGTGTATGGCATCATTATTCAAGTTAAAACATTTGTAACCAAATCATTGCTCAAAATCCTTTTATGATGCTACGGATTACAGCCGGTGATCAGCCGCGAAGTAATCCCGAACCTCGCTGGGTTCTAAAAAATTTGATTGGGATCCCTAGGCATCTTTTTAGTCTGATATAATAAATGTGAAAGGGACTTGCCTCTTAGTCCAATCCACCAATCTCAAGAAAATATTTTTTTATTTAAAGAGCAATTATCTTTTATAAAACTGATGCCAGGAAGAATTTCACGAGGATTCTAAACAATTGAGCTTAAATTATAAGTCAAGGATTGGAGTTATGGAACTCTTATCAGAATGAATCAACTTCTCACTAACAGGGTCTTCAAAGATGGACATCAATGGTTCAACAACTAAGGAAGAAAGTATTGAAAAACAATCATAACATTATTCAACAAGATAGAGATCTCAAGTTTTGAGGGTCATATATAGCATATAAGAGCATAAATAGACTTAAAGCAAGTCCAATAATCGTAAGCATGGCATATCATTGCAATATCTCAATCTAAAATCAGCGTATTTGTAACGATATATCATGGTGACAAAAATATTAATGATCATTATACGAGCATGCTATCATAATTCAAAGGAGTGGTTCGGAACACTTACAATACATCTTAAAATTTCTGAATTATTCGCAACATATCTTGAGAGGGTTTAAGGACAATTGCCTTAAGAAGGCTGGACTAACTCTCTTCTTGATCGTGGAAGCAACCGGGAGCACTACTCGACGTTGACGGCAAGCTTACTATCTTCTCCTGAGCCTCCAAAATAATATTAGACCTCATCAAGATATATTCTCACAAAATTTCGATCCTAGTTATTGAAAATTCGAATCATAGTGGCACTTAGGCTTATTTACACGTTAGACCCTTAATATTCACATAATAGCATCATGTCCCAAGTAGTCATTTAGGAGCACATAATACATTTAGTCAAATAATATTTTTATTAAAAACATAGTGCACTATTAAGTATTGAATGATCTCACTCCACCAACACAAATGACTCAAAATGTTAACTAGCCTAGTGCAATCCAATTATCTCTCCAAATTTGAAGTGCCCCATCAAACAAACCTCATTTAACATGACCAAAATCCTTTCCTAACCTCCTAATGACCTCTAACTATCATATGAACTCAATGGTCAACTCAGGCCTTACCTCTAAGGACTCAAAAACTAAGTGCAAAGTCAAAGTATTCCTAAGTGCAACACCTAGGTGACATCGAATGGTTTTTAGTGTCATTAATACCTCTTCCACTCACATTTTTCAATTCAAATTACTACATTAGAATATCAGAACCTAAATCTAACTTGTACACATGGAATGACACCAAGGCCTATCCTAGGCCTCCCTGGGCCTACTCCTAAAGTTGACTTTCCCCTGTTCCAGCGACACTCGAACTGCCTTGTTTTGCTCTCACTTTATACCCTTGTTTTTAACTCTAAACTCCCAAAATATGGCTTGAAAACCTCCCAAATACTCCCTATTATCAGTGCTAAGCGAGGCCTAATGAGGGCCTACCCATGACATCACTTTCTAAGCTCAAACTTGCTCCTAACTGAAAATGTCTCTGTTCTGACAGAATTCAAGTTTTAACTTGTGCACCTAACTAAAAGGATCAATTTCTCTTATTTAAAGCTTCTGGGATCGATTATAGGTCAAGTCCTAACCCCTGGTAGCTTGGACCTTCTAGTTCCTAACAAATGCTCATACATTTCTCACTCACGAGTCAAACCTCAAATCTGGAAAATGCTGAAATCTATTCTAACTTCTTCCACCTTAACTCCCACTTATAAACCATGCACCCAATCTTTAACCAAGCACAATTACTATCCTAATACTCTCATATAATCCCACTAACACGTGGTGGAGATCATTCATACCCTAATGCATCATGACCAAATTATATAACCAAAATAGAAAGACTAACACCTAAATCACATTTTCGAGTACTTATGCACAAAATGTGTATATATCATAACATGCAAATGCAATACCAACTGAATATATTAATTAAGCCAATGTATATACTATACATTTTCATAATAAATCACTTATCATCACTTGAAACTTAATTCAAGGCTCAAAATCTCAGAAATCATGGCATGCAACTCTGATCTTGACTTATACTCAAAGATATATTACTAGCACTTATATTGTATTCCATAAAACTAACATGCAACCTTATCATGATCATATTTATAGAGATATATAACATGCAAAGTTTTAAACTAAGGTAATATCTGCAAAAATCATGATTTAAGCACATAACAACCAAGAGCAAATAACGATATAAACAACCACTCCATTCGGCTCCTTTTGAGTCAATGCCGAATGGAAGAGGGAGGAATGGCACTTGCATGTGAGTGAAACTCCCATGTCTTGCCCTTCACAACCCTTTTGCTAATTTAACTCTTAGTTTGGACCTTAAGTTCATAAGAACTGAGGTCTTTCACTTGAGTTTTGTACTTACCTCTTACATGAAACACCAAACCATTTAACAAGCATGCAAATCTCTACACAAATATGTATGGAAGTGGTTTAACAAGATTGAGAGAGTGGAATTACACTAGAATTCTTGATATTTGGAAATGAAAAAGAAGAGGAGTGTGTCGGTGTGCTTCGGACGAGAGAGAGGAAGGAGGGAGGGGAGGGAAGGAGAGTGAGGGTGGAGTGTGCAAGTGGAAAAATGATCATATATTTGATCATTTTATTTGTTATGTAATTGGTAGTGGAGTGGATAATTACTTTCTTGTCATTATCTCTTAACTAGCACAACATGCATGCAAGGCTATAGTGGTCATTGATTAGGTAGAAAAAAAATTAGTGGAGTGGAAAATGACATGAATGTCCTCACTTTGTAATAAGGGTAAAAATGCATGCAAGGGCAATTAGGTAATCACATAACTATTAATCTAATTAAATACAAAGAATACATTTTATAAATAAAATCATAAATCTATAAATTACAAGAGTGACACCATAAAATAGTTTAGAATTTTAGAAATTTAATAAGATCAATTTCAAAATTTATTATTAAAAATAATTTTAAAAATGATTTTTCTTGTATAATAACATGCATATAATAACCTATATAAATAGAAAATAATGTATTTCTTATTTTCTAAAATTCCAACTAATATCACACAATTATTTAGCATAATTCTAATCACACAAACACATATTCACAAAATTTTTATTTAACTCACTTAATACACACACACACACACATATATATATATATCAATTAAAAGATAAATAAAATACCGGTTATGACATCCTCTCCCCCTTAAAGGATTCTGTCCTTAGAATCTAATAAAATAGGTGAGGATACCAGACTCACATTTCTGACTCTAATTACCATGTCGATTCTTCGACTTTGGGATTTCTCCAAAGCACTTTCACCAACTTTATTGACCAATTTCTAAGACTTTTCTCTTTCCAGTCGAGTATTTTGACAAGTTGCTCCATATAAGACAAATCTTTCTGAATTTTTAACGGCTCATACTCTATCACATGATTCACATCTGAATTATACTTTTTAAGCAAAGACACGTGGAATACATAATGAACATGTTGATATTGAGGCGGTAGAGCTAACTCATAGGATACTTTTCCTACTTGATTTGAAATTCAAAAGGACCAATATAACGTGGTGCCAACTTTCCCTTTTTCCCAAACCGGGTCAAACCCTTCCATGGTGACACTTTCAGCAACACGACTTCACCTACTTGGAAACTCACATCCTTCCGGGCAGGATCTGCATACTTCCTTTGTCTGTCTTGAGCAACAATTAGTCTCTTCCTAATTATGGTGACTGTTTCCTTCATTTGCTGAACTAATTCAGGACCGAGAACTTTCCATTCTCCTACCTTGTCCCAATTTGTCAGAGATCTGCATTTTCTTCCATACAAAGCTTCATATGGAGGCATTTCGATGCTGGAGTGGTAACTGTTGTTGTATAAGAATTCTACAAGTGGTAAGTGATCTAACAAGCTTCCTGCAAAATCAATTACACAGCTGTGCAACATGTCTTCAATTGTTTATGTAGTTCGCTCACTTTGACCGTCCATTTGTGGATGATATGCTGTGCTCATATTTAGCTTTGTGCCCAAATTCTCCTGAAACTGTCTCCAAAATCTTGAATTGTATCGTGGATCTCGATCTGAAACTATCGATACCGGTATGCCGTATCGTAATACAATTTTCCGCACGTACATATGAACCAACCTATCCAATAAAGTCTTCTCGTTGATTGGTAAGAAATATGCTGATTTTGTAAGGCGATCAACTATAACCTATATGGTGTCATGTACGAATTTTTTTCGAGGCAATCCTACTATGAAATCCATGGAGATATTTTCCCATTTCCACTCAGGAATCCTCAATGGCTTAATCAATCCGCTCAGTCTTTGATGTTCCGCTTTTACTCTTTGACAAGTATAACACTTGGAGACCCATTCTGCAATTTCTCTTTTCATATGTGGCCAACAAAATTTCTTTTTCAAATCCAAGTACATCTTTGTGCTCCCCGGATGAATCGAAAACCTCGAGTTGTGGGCTTCTTGTAGTATCTTGTTCTTCAGTTCCATCATTTGAGGGATCCAAATCCTTGATTCAAATCTTAATATTCCTTGCTCATCCTTTTTCGTACATATCTCTTCCCCCGTCAGTTGATTATTCTCTCGACTCATCACTTCTTCTTGGCATTTCTTTATCTTCTGTAACAGCTCTGGCTGAAAAGTCATGGAATAACAAAACTCTTTCAACGTCCCGCAGACACAAATTTTTAGCTCAAACCTTTCAATCTCTTCAGATAATTCCCTTGGCATGGTTATCATATTCAACCTTCCCTTCCTACTCAAGGCATCGGCTACTGCATTCGCCTTTCCTGGATGGTAATGTATCGAATAGTCGTAATCCTTGATTAGCTCCAACCATATCCGTTATCTCATGTTGAGTTCCTTCTAGGTGAATATATACTTCAAGCTTTTATGATCCGTGTAGATTTCACACTTCTCTCTGTACAGGTAATGTCTCCACATCTTGAGTCCGAACACTATGGCTGCGAATTCCAGATTGTCACACCCCCACTTTATCAATATATATTATACAAATTATTATAATAGTTAACAAAAGGAAATAAATACATCTTAATCCAAGATCTTACGGTTTAGGGTTTGGAACAGCCCAATACTATTAACTATTACAACCTGATTTTTAATATCGAGTCCTCACATAAAACGATCACTTATTCTATCTGAGCTCGAACATACGAATCGGCATCACAAGTCTTACCCGCTGTCTGCCTGAATCTAACCATATCTGCTAGCTGTAATATCAGGGTGAAAGCAAGTAGTGAGCCAAATGCTCAACAAGCGCTATAATATACATAAACAAGAATGAAAAAATAACAATGGAAATGAAAGATTCAACAATATAGTATCAAGAGATAAACTTTCAGGGTGATGGAATCTTTTCATATAATAAAACAATTCAAAACCATTTCTTTATGAAAAACCATTTTATGACGCTACGGATTACAGCCGGTGATAAGCCGCGAAGTAATCCCAAACCTCACTGGGTTCTAGAACATTAATGGGATCCCTAGTCAACCGTTAAGCCTACAAATTAAAAGCGGAAAGGACTTGCGTCTCAATCTAGATCCACTATTTAAAGAAAATATTTGTCCCCCTTTGGGACTGAAAATCGACTTTTTAACTTTTTCATTTTTAAAAAAAAATTATTTGATGCCAAGTGACGGTTACACTATTAAACAATGAACATCTTTATCAAGGATTCTAGATCAACTTTAAAGCCATGATCAACTAGACTGATACCTTATCAAATGGAATCGCAAAGTTTCTATTCACAAGGAATCTGACAATGAGGTTTCACAGGGTTGTTGGATAGTATACATGAACTAAGTCAAACTAGGTTCAAGATAATGGTTCCAGATAAGATATAGGTATTAAAATATAAAGAAGGTGAGAATCAGTTCAAAGTATAACAGGGTGTCATGTTTTAGGGGTAAGGATAGGGTTATCAAGCAATCATGAACAACTTTAAGGAATAACTGACTTTTAGGTATCAAGATAAGGTTACTGAGTATAACTTGCACAGGGTTCAACATCACAATTAATTTGGTATACTAGCATGGTATGACTTTTGATTTACTTGCATAGAAATCTTCAAGTAAAGTTAAACTACTTGCAATAAATACTTGAGGGTTCATGGCACTTGCATATAATACGAAAGATAGATTTGGAACCACTTGGATCATATATATCAAGGTGAACTAGAACACTCACATCATATATAAGAACTGGGTTATCACACACTTGTAGTGTAAATAAAAAGATAGGTTGAAACACTTGCCTTGAGAAAGGCTTGACTTGACTGGCAGGTGGGAGCAACTGGAGCTTCACTCGACTTTAATGGAAAGCTTACCCTTGTCTCGAGATCCTAGACAAAATAATAATAACCTCATTATAATATATACTCACTAACTCGACCTAATTATAAACCGAAATTACGCACATTGGCACTTAGGCCTATATACACATACACGCTAACAATTACCTTATAAGCATAATAGTTCACATATTCACATATGCTCACATAACAAATTTCTGTACATAATAATATATCCACACACTATATTGCATCACCAAGCTTGGATGATCTCACTCCACTTGCTCACGCCACTTAGTTATGCTAAACTAACCAAAACTCTTAATATCGACCTCATAACTCCAAGTGCCTTTTCTAAACCATCAAGTTCTTATGGGCCCTGACTTAGGCCTTACACTCTACTGACCTCATACTATATTAAAACTATGATGGTCAACCTAGGCCTCACTCATAAGTGCCCTAAAACTAAAGGTTAAGTGATTGTGCCCATTATAGTGATTTCAGGATGACACCATTGGGTTTTTGAGTACAACTAACACCCTTACACTTTAAGTTTTCCTCCCAAACTTTTACACTAGACTCTTCTGATCATAAGTAAACTCCTAAAATTGGTGTGGCTCAAGGGCCTAGCTTGGGCCTACCTGGGCCTAAGCTTAAAATCCAATGTTCCCCTGTTTTCTGGACAGAAAAGTGTCCTGATTTGCACTAACATATGACACATGATTCTAACTCAATTCCTATGAAATATGTCTGAAAAAACTCCTCTGACACTCCCTCTAACTAGGGCTAACAAATTCCTACTGAGGGCCTACCCATGACATGGTCAAAACTCCTCATTTCTAAGTTGTAACAAAACTGTCCCCTGCTGGACAGATTTAATGTTTTCACTCGTGCACCAAACCAAACAACCTACAAACCTCTAATAATCACCTGAAATCTAAATTATATTCCTAGTGCTAGCTTTTGGTGACTTGGGCCTCAAAGTGCATTACCATGATAAGGTCAAATCTCACTATAAACCTCATGGAACCAAACTGAAATTCTGCAGAATCTAATGTACTCCTTTTCACCATGTTTCCCACTTGACAAACCAAACCAAACATCAACCAAAAATCAAACCAAACCCCAACTAAGGCAACCTACTGAAATAACACTCCCACACACAACATTGGCTTAGTGGAGATCATCCTTACCTACGGTGCAATATAGCAAAACAAGAGTTAACACAATATATTAATTACAAGTCATCTCAAATTCGAAAGTAACACTTAAATCCTTCAAATATATACGAATCAAAAACACATAACAAGGAGCACAAATCATATTTGATATCTTAACTCAATTGAAATTAGAGATTATCAACAAAAATCAAACCAAATGATCAAGAACTATCGAAAATCATGAGTTGAACCTATACATGCATGCTTTCGAGTTTACAAGCCAAAAACAGTATGGTTTCCAAAATAATTTCGTAGTAAAATCAACATGAAAGCCTAGCATTAACCATAACTATGTGATCACTTAGCATGCAAAGAGTTTTATCAAGTTTTTATTTCCAAAACCAAGCTATTATCACATAAACATTCAAAAATTAACAAAGCAACAAAGAAACACCATTAAGAACCATTCATTCGGCTCCCTTATGGTCATGGCCGAATGAAATGGAAGGGAAATGACCGTATAAGAAAGAGTTTCACTCTCATGACTTGGCATTCACCATTCCTTGTAGTTCTCTCAATAATACAATCTTAAATCTATGAGGATCAAGATTATATTTTGAGTTCTAGTTAAAACTATGACATGCAAGATCAAAACATAAACTTTTCACTCTAAAATTTTTGGATTACTAAAGAACAAGATATGGGGAGTGAGATTACTTAAATGGAAAATGGATGTTTGAATGAAAAATGAAGAAAAGGAGGGGGGTGGGCTTCGGCTAAGGGAAAGGCCAAGAGGGAGGTGGTTTTTCCAAGAGTGAGAGTGGAGAGGGAGGAGAGAGTGAGATGAGGGTGGAGTGTGGAGTGAAGTGAGATGATTATAACATCTTGTACTTGATTTTTATTGTTTTTATTTGACTAAACGAAGTGAGTGGAATTGAGAATTGACAAGAGTAACCTTCAAGCAAACTTGTGCTATTTTGCATGCAAGGATAAGTTAGTAATTTGGCTAGTGAATTAGTAGTTAGTGGGGTTGGAAATTCCAAGTTTACCCTTAACTTGTGTTTGGGAGCAAAATGCATGCATGGGCAACTAAGTAATTTACAAACTAAAAATCAACTAATTTATATAAAACAATTTCTATAAATATAAATGCACCTCCATAAATCACAAAATATATGCCATAAAATAGCTTATGATTTTAGAAATTTAATGATATAAGATTTGAAAATTTATTGATAAAAGAGTTTTAAAATCGATTTTTCATATAAAATGAAGTAGTTTTGATTATCATTTAAAAATACTAAATGATAAGATTTTCCTTTAAATTTTTTTTATATAAACTAATATATTAAACACTTAATTTATAGACACTCAACATATAGATCATCCACATTTATAATTTAACATAATTTAAATCTCAATTATGAACACACAATTATAGGGTTTAGAAATACGGGTTGTAACTTCCTCTCCTCCTTAAAGGATTTTGTCCTCAAAATCTAGGAGAATAAGTAAGGATACCAGCTACGCATATTTGACTCTGGTTCCCACGTTGACTCTTCAACCTTGGGATTCCTCCAAAGTACTCTTACCAACTTGACCAACTTATTTCTAAGACTCTTCTCTTGCTAGTTGAGTATTTTGACAGGTTGCTCCACAAATGACAGGTCTGCCCGAATCTCTATAGGTTCATACTCTATCACATGGTTGGTATCAGGATTATACTTCTTAAGTAATGACACATGAAACACATTATGCACATGCTAATATTGAGGTGGCAAAGCTAATTCATAGGCCACCTTTCCCACTTGACTCAAAACTTCAAAAGGACCAATATATCTAGGTGCTAACTTCCCTTTCTTGCCAAATCTAGACAATCCTTTCCTTGGTGATACTTTCAGCAATACGGCTTCACCTACTTGGAATCTGATATTCTTTTATGCCGGGTCTGCATACTTTCTTTTCCTATCTTGAGCAATAAGTAATCTCTTTTGAATCAATTTGACTGTCTCATGCATTTATTGCACCAATTCCGGGCCTAGAATCTTTCTTTCTCTCACTTCATCCCAGCTGGTTGGTGATCTGCACTTATGTCCATATAAAGCTTCGTCTGATGGCATGCCAATACTAGTGTGATAGCTGTTGTTATAGGAGAATTCTACCAATGGTAAGTGGTCATCCTAACTTCCTACAAAATCAATCGCACAACTACGCAACATGACTTCAATTGTTTGAATTGTCCTCGACTTGATCGTGGAAGCAACCAAAAGCACTACTCGACTTTGAAGGAAATCTTACTATCTTCTCTTGAGCCTACACAATAATATTAGACCTCATCAAGATATATTCTAACAAAATTTCCATCCTAGTAATAGAAAAGTCGAATCATAGTGGCACTTAGGCCTATTTACACGTTCGACCCTTAGTATTCACATAATAGCATCATGTCCCAAGTAGTCATTTAGGATCAAATAACACATTTAGTTACATAATATATTATTTAAAACATAGTGCACTGTTAAGTATTGAATGATCTCACTTCACTAACATAAATGACTCGAAATGTTAACTAGCCTAGTGCAACCCAATCTCTCCAAATTCGAAGTGCCTCATCAAACCAACCTCATTTCACTTGACCAAAATCCTGGAATAACCTCATACTGACCCCTAACTATTATATGAACTCAATGGTCAACTCAGGCCTTACCTCTAAGAACTCAAAAACTAAGTGCAAAGTCAAAGTGGTCCTTAGTGCAACACCTGGGTGACATCGAATGGTTTCTAGTGTCATTAATCCCTCTTCCACTCAAAGTTTGCTATTAAAATTACTACACTGGAATCTGAGAATCTAAATTTAACTTTTGCACTTTGAATGACACCAAGGCCTATCATAGGCCTCCGTGGGCCTACTCCCAAAGTGGACTCTCCCATGTTCCAGCGACACTCGAACTGCCCTGTTTTCTCGCAATTTATACCCTTGTTTTTAACCCTAAACTCCCAAAATATGGCTTGAAAACCTCCCACATACTCCCCAGGATCAGTGCTAACCGAGGCCTAATGAGGGCCTACCCATAACATCACTTTCTAAGCTCAAACTTGCTCATAACGCAAACTGTCCCGGAAGAATTCAAGTTTCGACTTGTAAACCTAACTAAAAGATCGATTTATCTCATTTAAAGCTTCTGGGATCGACTATAGGTTAAGTCCTAACCCCTGATCGCTTGGTCCTTTTAGTTCCTAACAAACGCTGATTCATTTCTCATTCACAAGTCAAACCTCAAATCTGGAAAATGCTGAAATCTATTCTAACTTCTTCCACCTTAACTCCCACTTATAAACCATGAACCCAATATTTAACCAATCATAGTTACTATCCTAATACTCTCATCTACCTCACTAACACATGGTGGAGATCATTCATAACCTAATGCACCATGACCAAATTATATAAATAAAATAGCAAGAATAACACTTACATCACATTTTCGAGTAATTATGCACAAAATGAATATATATCACAACATAAAAATGCAATGCCAACTGAATATATTCATTAAACCACTGTAAATACTATAAATTTTCATAATAAAGCACTAATTATCACATGCAAATCAATTCAAGGCTCAAAATCTCACAAATCATGGCATGCAACTATGATCTTGACTTATACTCAAAGATATCTTACTAGCACTTATATTGAATTCCATAAAAATAATATGCAACCTTATCATGATCATATTTATAGAAATATATAACATACAAAGGTTTAAACTAAGGTAATATCTCCAAAAATCATGATTTAAGCACATATCAACCAAGAGCAAATAACGATACAAACAACCACTCCATTCGGCTCCTTTTGAGTCAATGCCGAATAGAAGAGGGAGGAATGGCAATTGCATGTGAGTGAAACTCCCATGTCTTGCCCTTCACAATCCTTTTTTCTAATTTAACTCTTAGTTTGGACTTTAAGTTCATAAGAACTAAGGTCTTCCACTTAAGTTTTGTACTTACCTCTTACATGCAACACCAAACCATTTAACAAGCATGTAAATCTCTATACAAATATGTATGGAAGGGGTTTAACAAGATTGAAAGAGTGAAATTACACTAGAATTCTTGATATTTGGAAATGAAGTGTGTGTGTGCTCTTCGGCCGAGAGAGAGGAAGGAGTGAGGATAGGGAAGGAGAGTGAGGGTAGAGTGTGCAAGTGGAAAAATGATCACATGTTTGATCATTTTATTTGTTATGTAATTGGTAGTGGAGTGGATAATTAATTTTCTGTCCTTCTCTCTTAACTAGCACAACATGCATGCAAGGCTATAGTGGTCATTTGATTAGGTAGAAAATAGTTAGTGGAGTAAAAAATGACATGAATGTCCTCACTTTGTATTAAGGGTAAAAATGCATGCAAGGGCAATTAGGTAATCACATAACTATTAATCTAATTAAATACAAAAAATACATTTTAAAAATAAAACCATAAATCTATAAATTACAAGTGTGACATCGTAAAATAGTTTAGAATTTTAGGAATTTAATAAGATCAATTTCGAAATTTATTAATAAAAATAATTTTAAAAACAATTTTTCTTGGATAATAAAATGCATTTTATAACCTACATAAATAGCAAATAATGCATTTCTTATTTTCTAAAATTCCAACTAATATCACATAATTATTTAGCATAATTCTAATCACACAAACACATATTGAAATTTTTTTTAACTCACCTAATACACACACACACACACACATATATATATCAATTAAATGATAAATAAAATACCGGTTATGACAACGATACAACCCGGATATTACAATATGTGCATCGCTCGAATTTTTGTTAATATTTAAATATTTTTAAATTTTCATTTATCCTCGCTTAATAACTTTGACTTTGATATAAATATAAGAAAATCATATATCTATTATAGATATAAAATTAAATAAATAAGAAGAAGTTGTGTGTGTCTAATAGTTTTATAAGTTAGTAATTTAGTAGTATATATAATACTACTAATTTTAATTTTTAATAACCAAAACAAGGAATAATGTTTGAACCAAATTATATCTCATTCCGGTTATTATAGTTTAGTACTCTTTCCATCCCTTTTTAGTTGTCACATTTGACTTTTGTTAAGTTATATTGACCAAAGTTTGACTAAAGTTTGTTAATATTTTATAATTTACCAAAATAAAATAATTGTATCATTGAAAAGTAAATTTAATCTACTTTAATATATATTTTTTAGTTTTTAAAACAATATAAGAGTAATTTTTAATTTTTGGTCCAAAATTGGTCAATTTAACCGATATAAAGAAAATGTGACAACTAAAATGGAACGAAAGAGAGTATAGGTTAGGGGCCTAGGGCAGAGGAAAAAATCGAATTAAAATCAAAATCGACAAAAATCAAGCCAAAATGAACCGAGTCGAAGCCAAAACCGAAACAAAATCGAAACTGAACTGAAACCAGTGAAACCTGAGTCAAAATGAACATAACTGCAACCAAAACTAAAATCGAAATATAAAAAACCGAACCGATTTAAATTGTTCAGTTTTGGTTATAGATTCTAACCTAACCAAAAAAGCCGAACCAAACCAATTATAAATATGGATTATTAAATTATATTTGTTTATTTTGGTTTTGGTCACCCACAGAGTATAAATTTAAATATATTAGAAAGGTAACTAGCATGAAAACCAGTGCGAAGCATGGGTCATGCTCTAGTATAGCTTCTAAAGTTATGGGATTTTGCAGTGTGTGCAATGTTCATAATATGTGATGGTAGTCTTATACTTTAACTATGTAGTTACCTTGTTATCCATGAAAATCAATTTGTTGTGTGTAAAATTATTACCTTATTATCTGTTAGAAGAAATTGATGATATCAACTTATAAACTATCAGAGTTTCTTATTAGTATTTGATATTAGAGTTTAGCAGAAGGTGAAGTCATTAACATTTGTCATCGACATTTGCTGATCAGTATTTAACATCAGTATGTAGTCACTTCAGCTGAAAGTCGGGAGATATCAAAGTAGGAAAGGATTTGCAGAGTACATGTCGGTGAAGGACTTTGCTTCTTGTAGCAATCAAAACATGGATATGCTTTAGGATTCCTTCATAGAATAGGATTCCTTACTGATTGTGTAGTTGTGCAGTATATAAGCACCGATTAAGTTTACACTTTATGTGTTGCGTATTGATATATCTTTTATGTAACCTAACAACTCTCAAGAATATATGTTCATCCTTTGAGAGATTAGTTTGTAATCAGTTTTCATTAATTTATACAAAATTGTTTATCCTATTGAGTACTTAATTCGATTTGTCTACATAAACTGTATTCACCTCCCTCTACGGTTGTATTACGGGCCTAATAATTGGTATCAGAGCTTGTTGTTGATTTACAAACAGTTTAAGATCTAAAATCAATTTATAATTACAGACAAAGAACCTCAACATAAACCCCCACCTCCTTTACCATCCAATCGACCTATCAATGATAATAAGAGTAGATATGAGGCTATCAAGGTTCCAATCTTGAAGATTCATGAATATCCAATTTGGAAGCTGAAGATGGCCATGTGTCTAGAAGCAACACATCCTAAGTATCTGAACAGGATCTATGATGGTCCTCATAGGCCAATGAAGCTACCTATTATTGTTGTTGGCCAAAAAGAAAAGATGGTTGATAAGGACAAGAATGACTATACCCCTGAAGATCTTTCGTCTATTATGAAAGATGCAAACGTGAAACATATTTTGCATAGCAGCCTTGACAATGTCATGTCAAGTGGAGTCATTGGATGAAAAATTACCAAAGATATTTGGGATACTTTGGAAGTCAAGTGTCAAGGAACCACTGCTATAAAGAAGAACATGAGGATTGTACTGACTCAAGAGTATGAACACTTTGACTCAAAATCTGATGAGTCCTTGACTGAAACCTATGACAGATTTCAAAAGATGAACAATGACTTGTCTCTGGTTGACAAAGAATATGATCTGGAAGACTCTAACTTGAAGTTCCTTCTTGCACTCCCAGAAAAGTGGGACTTAAAAGTCACATCAATCGGGGATAATTATGAACTTGATGATATATCTCTAGATGAGATCTATGGCATGCTGAAGACTTATGAACTGGAGATGGAGCAAAGGTGCAAGAGGAAAGGACCAAGATCAAGACAAGTTGCCTTTAAAGTTGAAGAGAAACCAAAGGAGAAAGCCAGGAGAAAAAGCCACTCCAAAGGAAAGGATATGATTGCAAAGTTTGATACTGAGTCATCAAACTCTGATGATAACTCAAACTCTGATAGTGAATTAGACACTGAAAGTGATCATGACAACAATGAAGATATTAAGCAAATGGCAGCTCTTTTAGTCAAAAGTTTCAAGAAGATGGTCTACAAGAACTTCAAGAAACTCAAAAGGAAAGAGATGATGCTTTGTATATTAAAGAAAAACTGTTAGAAAATCAAGCTTATCTAGAAAAAGAATTAGCTAAAGAAAGAGAAGTGATTAAGCTTTGGACTAGTTCAGGAAAAACAAGTCAGGGTTTAATAGAAAATGGCTGTTGGGGATCAGAATTAGGATATGCTGATAATACTAATTCTAATAAGTGTAATAAAAAGGAAACTACAAAAATTGAATGTGGCGCCCTCCAAACCCGGGTCAGAAGCTTGGGGTCCACACACTCACACACCTTATTTATAACCTGCTTATAACAATAATAAAGATAATAATAATATGCAGTGACCCTACTTACCGACTACCACGGACTACATCAGGTTAAAGTATGCACACAAGCCACACACTCACTTATATTACAAACGCCCAAATCCCAACTATTCAAACTTATAACTGAATATTAAACATTATTACAAACTTCATAAACTTATACTATTCCAAAAGATCTCAGCTAGCTTAACTCGATCAACCTGGACCCCTAGCTCTCGAACTGGATTGGGGATCCTCGTTACCAACAGGCTCCTTCTTAACTGGAAAAGAACATAAACAATATCGCACAAATGAGTTAACTAGCTCAGCAAGTCATATTGACAAGACTGAGAATAATGATCAAGTGAAATAAGTTAAGGTATCAAGCGAACAATGAATGATAATTTAGAATTGGATATTATATTTTCATTTTAAAAACCAAGGTTAGGCTGCTGATCAGTCACGTACTAACCCCGAGCAAGGCACACAGCTCTGCTCTAATTACTGGATCCAAGGCACACATTGGCCTAACTTGACCACCAATCTGATCTGACCACGAATCTGGTCCACAATTTTATAAAACAATCCAATTCTATCATAATAGAAGAATAAACAATATAAAGCAATATACAGAATCATAAGCAATGTTGGAGTTCCGATCATGAGATGGTTTCAACCTTCATAAAGTATCAAGTGGTGAAAGAACTGGATAACAAAAGAGTCAAAGTTTCAGGGTTACATGGATTTGATATTTCAATGCATAAGGCACAATGGTTTGAGTATATAAGCAATCTTGGTTCAGTGTTTGGTATTTAGTTTATATGTATTTGTGGAGTAGTATCATATCTCAGTGGTTTATATTCGGGTAATCAACAATTAATGGTTCAGAAAGAACAAGGTTTACATCTCAAAGATCAATAACTGGAATCAAGGTTTATATTTCAGTGCCTCAAAGCACTTGCAATCTAAAACAGAACTATCAACTATTCACAATATATATCTTGAGAAAATTCAGAACACTTGCCTGATATTAGCTTGCTATACTTTACTAACTTCCAATCATAATCTTTTATTCCTCGACTACTTGCTTCACTTTCCTACGCCTTGCCTCTTCTGCTCATATATCATAAGTATCTATCAATACTCAACTCATACGATTTTATTCGATATACACTTCTATATACCCTACGTTTTACCCAAATCCGATTAACGGATTGAAAGTTATGCTAGAAACAAGTAAACACTGATCACATAGTCCGACAGTCAAACAAACAAGTCACATATAACATATAGCACGTCAAACGATCAACAAAATTTCATTTATAAGGAAGTCTCGGGTCATAAACAGTCTTTCGGGTACTTAATATAATTTTTAAAACATTTTTCGGAGTTAAAATGGGTCGTTGGATGAATTTTAAAGCAATAAACAGGGTTCGGTTGGCCAAATATGGCTTCAAAATAATTTTATAATAATTATCCAGACTTGAAAATAATTTAAAATAATATTTTAAAGCTCAAAACTATTTTTTGGAATTTTGAAATCATTTAAAAATAATTAAATCCAATTAAATAATCAATTAAAATGAATTAATAAATAATTAAACTAATTAATCAATTAATATTTAAATTAATTGATCAATTAATCAATTAATTATTAATTAAAATTAATTAACTAAGTAATTTATATTTATTTTTGAATTAAAAAAAAATTTTCTGGAATTAAAATAAATGATTTTTAGAATTTTAAAATAATTAAAACTATTTTCAAAAATCATTTTATAGAAAAAATCCTATTTTTGAAAATATTTGAAACAGAAATCCTAATTTTAAAAGTTTTGTAAACATAAATCTTGTCTTTAAAAACTTTTAAAACACAGGGACTAAACTGTAAGGTTGATCAAACTACAGTGGTCAAACTGTAGTTTGACCACCATCTTCAACCGGTCGCCGGCGTCGCCATTGCCGGCGACTTCAAGCTTTCCGGCAAACTTAATTATGGCCCAGAAACACGAAAGAATAAAGAGGAGTTGTAGCTTACGACATCAGGAACTTATTTATACAATTCAATCCATCAAACAAGCCATAAATCAACCGTAATAATCCGGGGAAAACTCGCCGCCGGCGAGTTTATATAAAATCCGGCGAAAACTTTAAAAGATAACTCCGTTCAAAACAGGAATCGTCTGTTAACAAGTTATACATGAATCGATTCTAAATTCCAAGGGGAACAAAACCCACTAACTCTAAACGTCTGTTAATCCCTAAATAAGAAACTCCTAAAAATTAATCAAGAACATTCATGTGAACATAAACCCTAATTTTTAAATTCAAGAATCAAACCCTAATTTGAACATGTTATTGAAATCCAAATTGATCATATGACATACCAAAATCATCAGGAAGAGAAGATCTACAACATGCAATCATCAAATCATACAAACAGTTGCTCGAACTCAAAATCTTAATTTTAATTTCAAGAAATTAGAATATAAATAATTAAATCAGAAAATACCTTTGAAATCTGCAGTGAAACTGATGGAATATTTGGATTCTAGATTTCAATAGCTTCGTTTTGAGTATATGCATGCCAAAATTTGATATTGGTAACGCCTCCGGATTTGAGTTTGATTATGAAGAACGAAATATAAATATAGTATTTTCTGTGTTTTATAAAGATTTTACTGGTTTGCAAATGATTTTTGGTACGGAAATAATTAAAGTAAAGGCTATTTATATTTACGGAAAATTAGTATCCCATTGGATCATTCCGGATATAAAATAGTAGTTTATTTATAAAAATAGATCCAAACGGTATCGGTTTTCAAGATAATCATCCAAATATGTACAATTTGTACTGCGGTCTTGGTCTCAGCTCCTGTTTACACGTATTACGAGGTGATAATCATAATAGTTTAATAAAAAAATCCCGTTTATCGAAAATACGAGTTTTATTGATTTACCGAAATGAATATTGTATCGAAAATATTACGTTAGGACCCGCACAGGACAAACCGTACGCTAGATCGAAAAAGTCAAAATATGGAAAATGCTCAAAATATTGCAATTAGGTTAGGAAGGAGTTCTCGGAAGAGTTTTGGGTTATAAAAACGTAAAAATGGGTGAAGTCGGCTGGTTCCTGATTATATAAAATAGTTTATAAATACTCAAAAAAAAAGAATTTATAAAATCCATAGATTTCTTATAAAATCATAAATCAATATAAAAATAATTAGGAAGATATGACAATTATCTATATTTTATTTTAGACATATAAAAATTAAAATACTCAATTTATATTATTTTTAAACATCCAAACACATATACCACGTAATAAATAATTCACAGGATAAATACTGAATATGCATAATATTTACTTATTAGCAAAAATAATTACACGATATATCCCAAATATTACATTAAACCAGTAAATACTGATGTTAAGGTAAAGCTGAATCAGACTCCGTTAAGACCTATTAAGTTTAACTTAAGTGTTGATGTTGTTAAATCAGTTAATAAAAAAGGTCAACATCAGCATCTAAGTCAAATTTAAAAACTGAAAAATATGAACTAGTTCATACAAAATCAATAAATGTTGGTTTTATGACACATAAGCAGCTTAAGCAAAAGTTGAAGGATGTTAAAGTAAAGAATAATGAAAAACAACACCTAGATTATCAAATTGATCAGGAAGATGGATATTACACATAAGGAAGAAACAAGTAATGAGGAGTCTATATGACATGTATCCTACCAGATTAGCATTTATCATATTGAGAAGAATGACATAAGAAATGCTAAAGTTGATTTTGTTGTTGTAAAGAAGATAAATCAGTTTAACATTATAAAAATCAAAGTATTTACTTTGATTAAGTTTGGGCAGGACATTTGACCTTATGATAAGTGCAAGATGCTGAAAGACTCCTTTAAAATGCTTAAATGGATTTCATAGTTAACATCATAAAGACCAGATGGAACATCAAACTCACACAAGACACCAAGCATAAGATGAAACTCATCTTTTTTAAAAACAAACAAGGAATATATGTCAAGACATGGTAATTCACCCAAGTGCAGTGGAAGGTGTAGTGCTCTATTAAGACTTTTGTTATCAACACAAATTACTTTCTTGTTCACAGTTGTGGTAAAATGCAAGACACCCTATACACCTGTAATAATGTTCATGTTACAGTAAAACTCACCCATAAGATGTATGAAATATTGCCTACTTAAATGAAAGACCAGTCCCTCCCACATAGCATGCCTAATGTCCCTCTCCACTTTACCAGTTAGGTTCACACAAATTCCAGGCTGGACATTCTTGACTAAGTCAAGGAATTTCTTAGAGTTTGAAGGGTTTGCAATGTATGGTGGTGGAGATTTAGATTTGTTAGTATTTGAGTTTATATTTGGTTCTTGTCTTAGGTTTGTTTTTCTGGTATAAACTCTGGCTTGAAAGGGTTTAGCAGGTCAAGGGTTTGGAGCATGGGGAATCTGAAATTTCATGCTTTAATAGAAATGGATGGTATGGTTTCTAAATCCCTTTCTTAGATTTCTTGGTGGAAAGGTCTTTTGGTTTGAAGGGTTTACAGATTTGAAAGAAGAGGATTTATGATGATAAAACTGTTTTTTTCAATATTTTTCAACAGATATGAATTCGTGATGGCTGGTCTTGGCTTAGGGTAGAATATCCTAGCATTTGGGTTCATAATTGGTGAAGTAAATAGAAATGCAAATGAAGTGTTTGTGTGTGCATATATATAACAAAGAGATAAGCACCAGTTAAGAAAATAAATTTCTGTAAAAATAATTTTTCCCGTTCATAAACAGTGTTTATCATTTAATGCAGTTTGTAAAGTTATGTTGTGCACAGGCCTGGTTTATATAATTCCAAATCTTAGGTATATATATTATATCTAAATGCATCTAAGGTATGATGTTATATAGCTGACATATGCAAATAATGACAAATAGTACCTAGGAATTACTATTTTAGTTATGTAACAAGTACAAAAGGTGCACAAATTTGGGAGAATGTGTGACATAAAGTTGATGTGCAGTAGACTTTATAACCTAAGACCTATGCAAGTGACAAAAAATGCATTTAAGAATGTTCAGAAAGGATGAATGCATAAAGATTGTCACCTTTAAAAACTGACTTTTAATGAGCTGGAACCTTTTAGTTTTAATAAAAGAATGTTACATTCATTTCTTAAGCCATCTTGTGATTAATATAGTGGAAATGAAACTACAGTAGTGACATGCACATTTAGCACAAAATTATGCATTACACAATAATGTATCAAAGATGCACAAAACTTTAGTTCAAGATCAAGACAATTCTATGTATCAATTAATGGCACTTAACAGACTCAAAGATCATTTATACTAGGTATAATGCATTATATGCAGAAAGCATGTAGATTTTAATATATAATTTCTAAGTGGCCATTAGTCACAACAATGATCCAGATACAGGGATGCTCAAGGCTCCCCTGCCAGGTCTTACTGTGAGGGCTTTGTATGCATGCGTTACTATATTTCACTAAGTAAGCAGATTATATACTTAGCATGCCTTAAACTGTAATCACATAACACAAACATAATAGGTTATTCTTTGATAGAGAACACATCATATAATTCATCGGCTAGTTTCTAGAAAGGTTTCACAGCACTATGTTACAATTAGCCAAGAAAACAAGATAAAGTCCAAAATACTTTAATTAAGATCACATCTTATATAGAAAAGATCACTCATTTCATCAAAGCATTTCTTAATATGTTAACTTAACCAGGGCTTTGTCAAGGTAAAAAAATTGCTTCCATCTGATATCCTTATTTAAGTACATAACTTTTAGCAATTGCTATCAAACAGATAAGTTTTAATTTTATATTAATGAATGGATTCATATATGGCTGATATTAATCAAGATTGATACTATTAGCTAATTTTATAAATTCATTATAGAGGGTCTTCACATTATGACATATACATATTGCATTTTTCCAGTTTAACATATTACACATGACATTTTTCCATTTATCAAGACTATGTTACTATAAACCAAGAACTTGGTGTTAGACCACATATTTAAATCTCCAATTACTTAACATTTGTTACAACCGTTATTCCATTTAATCTTCAATTGAGTATTTTATAATTGTAATTGAGTCATTTATAAAATTATATGGATATGTGCTTGTATGATTGGATTGATGCATAATAATTGTGTTAAATTATTTAAGAATTTAGAAGGAAAGAAATGTATTATTTGCTTTTTTATGTGATTAATAAAGTGTATTTCTTTATTAAAGATGTTAGTTCACACACACACACTGTAGAGGGGGGTGAATACAGTGTATAGTACAATCAAATCGAACTTTAATAACTCAAGTAACAGAAAACAAACTTTATTGAAACAATAAACTCTATTACAGTATGGAACTGTTCTCTCTCAGTGATGAACAAATATCACGAGAGCTGCTAGGGTTACAATGAATAATCTTCTCGATTATGATAACATTTATAGTGTAAACCCTATGTCTGTGTTTATATACTACACAGTTACAAGATAATTGCTAATTGATATGGAATATAATTCTGCTTCCTAAAATATATCAATCAGATATCTTTTCTTCCAAGTATTCTATTCTTCATAGAATTCCTTCTTCATGCATATCTCTTCTTATGTTTGTCTCGATCTTCTTTCCTTTAACCAGCCGCCTTCCTTATATGAACGTCCTTCAGTACTTAAGTTCTGATATCCATCTTCTGATGATTATCTCCTGATAATTTAAGTACTGATATCCTTAAGTCCTGACTTCCAGTAAGTACTGATTTATCCTATTTAAGTAAGATCTGAAAACATAAATCACATTAGCCATGACATTATCAAATATATCTAACAATCTTCCCCAACTTGTAAATTAGCATAATATACAAGTTTAACAAATATTTGATGATGTCAAAAACATTAAGTACAAATGCATGAGAATTTGACTAGATAACTACAACTTACACTCCTTAAAGCTTTACCAATCATTAACTTCTGATAACAACTTCAGTCTGTATTCATATCAGAATTTAAGCAGTTGTAGATCTTGACTTGGCTTCATCTTCTGATCTCTCTGATGTCAGGAGTTGTTCTGAGATAATTCTTCAACAAACATCTCTCAGCATATCTGAGTTCATCAATCATCCTCCTTTTAGCATCTTTAAGTTCTGCAGTATCTTCACCAATTTGAAAGATTGCAGCCCTGAGATCATTAATTTTAGTTTTCTTTATATCCTGATCCAGTCTGATCAAATATGCCTTGTCAGACTCAAGATTGAATTCCATAGCCCCGTAACCCAGAAATGTAGTTATAATCTTGGCAGTGTTGGGCTTCATCTCAACAATATTACCCTTGTGATCTCTGTACTTTGGAAGATATGAGCTGTCAGACTTAACAGAATAAAGTTTTTCTATTTCTGAATTTGACTCTTCAAAAAGTTTGCAGCACTTTCTGTTATTTTGTCATTCACTTGAAGTAAGAATAATACATGTTCCAGCTCTTCAAAATACTTCAGTGGAATGGTATTTTCCCTTATATGATAAACCCTACCATCTGTCATGAAGTACAACAAGATGTGTTCTTTCAAGTAGGTATGGTAAACCATTTGTTCAGATTCTAGTTGATTCAATCTCTCAGGAGTTGCTCCAATACCTAGTTCACTTAAGGAAGTTGGATCATTGGTTGTGTTTTGTATTCTTCTTTCATCAACACTTCCCAATCCAGTTTTATCTCTTGCTTCCTTTCCAGTAACCACTCTTGCTTCAAAACCACTTGCAGCAGTCTTCAAAGATTGAATCTGTTTGGCTTTAGTGAATCCTAGTAGGAGTATCTTTAAAGGTTTAACATGAGGAATGTCAGAGGTTTCTTTTGATTTATCTTCTGATATCAAGTTAACTTGAGCTATGTCAGAGGTTACTTGCTTCTTTGAAATATCAGGACTAACTATCTCTTGACTCTGAACAACTTGAGACATGTCATAGGTTGTCTTAGAAACTTTTCTTGAAGTCAGAGCAAGATCAACATCTTCATCAGTAATTTCTTCATTCACAGGATGCACATAAACCTTGATAGGTTCACCAACTTTCTCTTTGCCCTTGGACCTTGGATCTATCTGCAGTTGTGATTTAGCCATGATTGCTTCAGGATTTGTCCTTTCTTTTATCACAATGCCTTGGAGTTTTGGAAGCTTCTTTTTACCAGAAGCTTCAGATTTAAATTTGACTTTTTCTGATTTAAGTCTGGCTTCTTCTTCCATCAGACTCTCCAAGTCCATTCCTGGATTTTGCTTAAGAAATAACTGTCTTGACATTTCTTCATCAAGGTCTAAAAGTTCATCAGAACTTATCCTTTTACCAGTATCAGAAGTAATTCTTTTTCCAGCATCAGAACTTGTCCTGTGACTTGTATTTTTAGCTTTTCTTGATGAGAAACCTCTACCTTGACTATGACCTCCACCAATTCCAGAGGTTCCTTGGTCATCTTTTTCATCATCCTTCCCCTTCAGTGTCTTATCAATTTTGCATTTGGACTTAATTACTTTCTCCCCCTTTTTGGCATCAGCAGGTAAGAGAAGAGAGACAAACAATTCCACTAAGGCTTGGATTTCATTAAGTTGAGATTGGTGAGAAGCTTGATTTTTCAAAATATCATCAATCTGAGATTGTTGTTTCTCTTGAGTCTTCTCAATATAAGCAACTCTGTCAAAGGTAGGTTGGAAGAATTTTTTCTTGTCAAGTTTCTGAACTTGTTCTTGCTTGATTAATTCTTTCTGAAATTTATGTAACTCTGCATGAGTAGTGGAATGGAGACCTTGTATATGTTTAGTACTCAATGCAGTGACTCGAAGCTGTGTTTTGAAATCATCAATAATTAACATCTCATCAGCTTTTATCAAGTGCTCAGCAAGATTCTTTGCAGATGGAACACAGGTAACTGAGTTCCATTCCTTAGTCCACTCATGTCCTGCAGGAGTTTCACTCCAAGGCACTGGTGCTTCTCTTGTAACAAACTTCTTAACTAGTTCAGATTTAGGAACGGTTTGTTGAGGTGCATGTCCTGAAGGACCTGCTTCATCAGCATATGCATTTGGAGCAGCATCACCAGTATCATCAGCATTTGCAGCATCAGAACTTACAAAATCAGCATCTTCTGATAAAACAACAGTATGAGAAGCAATTGAGGCTTCAGTATCATCCTTTAAGTGCTGATCTGGTTCCAAGTTCTGATCAACAGCCATATCCTGATGCTCACCTATATTCTGATTATCATCATCTAGATACAGAGAAGGTGTAGTAGATAATTCTGGAGTTTGAGTAGCATCAGTAACAGGTGTTGTTGATGGATTAATTGTTGTTGGAGCTTCTAAGTAAAGTACCTCAGGCACAACCAGGTTCTAAATATCAATTTCAGCACTTGTGCCTGGATCAACAGGAGATACAGATGGTGTGTTGGCCTTTTCTGTAGCAGCTTCATGAGTTGGAGTCAATGGAGAAACAATGGCTTCAGCAGATTCTGGTTCTTGTGAGATCAGAGATTCCTGATCTCCTTCCTTAGCTGTTGTTTCCTCATCATCTGAAACTGGCCTTTTAGCTCTCTGTTTCTTGTATCTCTTTTAAGATGGGGATTCCTTGGGAGGTTCAGCAGAAGTCATTCTTCTAAGCCTTTTGGGAAACTTAGATCCCCCAATTCCAGAATCCTTCTGAGAAGGAACTTTCTCAGCTTCTTTAACAATAGGTTCTGATAAAGAAACCTGTTCCTCACTATCAGACTCATCTCTCAGAACAATCCTCCTTCTCTTCCGTGGTGTTTGAGAAACAGTCTTTGTCCTCTTTGGCTTGGAAGATGAAGGCTTCACAGTAGGTGAGGATGAAGGTTGAGCTGTCTGTGAAGTTGAGAGATATGATTTGAGATATGTTCTGAGGGAAGGTTGAGGAATTGATGTATGAGTGGTATGTTCTGATGGTTGCTGTGGTGTTTGGGTTGTGGTGGTGGGTTGGACATCAGGATAAACAGATTTATAGGTTTGAGGATCAGCATTTACCAGGATCTGTTTTACAGACTGAGGAATCTGTAAACGTCTAACCACCTTCTGGTAAGTGTAAGGCCTTGCATATTGTACCAGGAGTTACCACATGTGCAGAATCATACACTTCAAAAAAAATACTGGGAGTATCAGTTGTACCACCATTATCAAAATGCCCAGTCCGCCAAAATGTCAGAACTTGTTGGCTTGAAAAGACTGAAGGCTGGGTCAATGCATACCGAATTTCACTTTGTGCAAGAAGATCTTGCACAAAATGCAACTCAGACGGAGCTTCATCAATGATCGAGAATTGCAGCACTGTTATTTGGAACGAACTTAGCTCCATCAATGATCAAATCCTTAGGTGCCATGAGAATAATTGAAATTTAAAATTTGCCTGTTAGGTGTTTGATAAAATGTCTGTATGAAAAACCAACGTCAGGAGATGAGAGAGAGTAAAAGCAAAGAAAGAGAGATAAAGTATAAAAGTAAATAAAAGATTGTCTAATCTTCTCTCTTTCTTACTTATACTTGGTCAAAAAATATAACCGTTGGACACCTGTCAGACATGCAGCAATAATGAATAGTTAATGGGCACGGGAAAACAGTAATCATTACTTACCCACTTGCAGTTTTTCAAGGAAAAACCGTTCCACTTACCCAGTAATTCCATGAATTAAGGTAAATCAGTTTTGATTCAAAATTTAAACTGTTCCCACTTATTCATTTATTTTCACTACAACACCAATATTCTAAAAAAAATTCGAGTGTGAGAATGACCAAAATAAATCAAATAAACAAGTACTGATATTTTAAGATCAGAACTTAATTTAAATCAAAAATGAAATGGTCATCAGAATGTAAATATATCAGGATTTATCAGTGCATTTAAATTACAAACATCTCAGTGACAAAAAACTTGCAAAAAGTAAAACTTCCATTAATATATTTAGAGAATACATTCATGAAATTTAAATTACATCAGAGCATTACAAGATTGTCCTAAGCTTCTAAACCTAACATCAACAGCCTTAGTCCTAGCTCAAGAAGAAGGGCAAGGCTGATGATGAAGAAAAACAGAAAGAAGAAAATAAATTATTTCTTCTTCCTACTCTCTACAAAAAGAATAGCGAGTCTGATGATTCGCTCTTGCTGGCGGAGAGCTTTCAGCCTTTCTTCCTCCAATCGCTCCAGATGGCGATGGTAGTCCATGTAAAAGAATAGGAGGTGGATGAGAACCTCCTGGGGAACCGAGTCCCAAATCTCATCAGGAATGGCAGTGACGTGCCATTCCTGCTGCCAGGCTTCACAGCTCAGCTCCATGTTGAAGGTTTAATAGTTCAAAACCATGTTATAGTTGACCATGATTTTGTTGGTATGAAGAAAATGAAGGTGAGTATGTGAGAAAAGAAATGATATGTAGGCTGTTGTGAAGTGTTTGTTTATATAGGCAAGAGAATGCTAGGAGACGCAAGGAAATTGAATGCTGACAGGTAGAAATAATTCTACCTCGTCTCCCTAGACTTGGAAGAAGAAAAACAGTCATTGGAAAGGTAAAACTAGGTTTAATACGCACAAGAAATAAGTAAAAAATATTGTGCATGTACGTGTACCACTATTCCTAATTATATTGACTGTTAATATTCCGCCCAAACATATTCTGATTTAAAAGGAGACTGTTTTTAGATTTTATGCACAAATAAGTCAAGTAAAGGATCAGAATGTAGTATCAGAACTTAGACTTATATCAGAACTTAACAGTTATCAGAACATGATTTCTTAACTCAAAAAATGAATGTCTATCTTTGTAATTCTTCACACAAATTCTGATATAGATTCTTCAGAACTTAATCATCAGAACATTCAACAGAACTTGTCCTCAGAATTTATGCAATCTGACACATAAACTGTTCATCTAAAATAACATAGACCACCACAGTAATTTTCATCATTCATATGGAGTGTTTAGTGTGTGCATTAAGCTAAATATCAGACAAAGAGTAAAGTCTGATTCACTTCAGTATAACTTAGAAATAAGGCATAACTAAAACTTTACTTAAAAATCTGTCATTATTCTGAAGCCTACTATTGAATGAGTTCATGCTTGAGTCCACCTCAACTGTTTTGTGCTAATTTTGTGCATCTTTTTAAATTCCATTTTACAGTGGCATCTCAGTGTAAGTGAGTCACGACTGCTTATTAGAATTTATGCTATTATCAGAGTATTTCTCCAGTAATCATAGAGTGTGAAAAGTCACCAAGAAAATATTTTGCTTTTATGATGCATATTACTTAATACCAGCAATGCACTTGGATCGTCCCTTCCACATTTTTACTCTAGACCTCAAAGGAGTACCTGATTTTATTTCTTTTTCTTTTTCCTTTTTCTTTTGATAAGTGAGGTTTATCAGCACTTAGTACATTCAGCAGATTTACTAACACCAGAACTTAACAGATGAGAAGCATTATTCTAGTTTTTGACTTAGTAATAAGATAGACAGAGTAAACTTAACTAAGCTCAATATCAGAATTTGCTTGTGTCAATGGATTTCCACATAAATAATTACTTCTAACATGAGATCTCTAGTGTATTGAAGACTACTAGGTCAGCATCTAGCACATATATCCTCATAGGATTGAATAGTTGCAAAAACAGATATATCACTATCAGAGTTTAAGAAAGTCACATCAGTCAACAGTCAGTACTTAGGCAATTTTCAATTAAGCACAGAATACACAAAGAGAGTAATTTCTGTAAATACTGATCATAAAGTCTGATGCATCAGAACAAAACTAAGCAGATTTAGAGAAAGAACCTGAAACCATTTCAAGTTCATTTACCAATCTTGTAAAAGTAGCTTCACACAGTGGTTTTGTGAAGATATCTGCTAGTTGTTGATCTGTTGGAACAAAGTGCAATTCCACTGTACCTTCATCCACATGTTCCCTTATGAAGTGGTACCTGATGCTGATGTGCTTTGTCATTGAGTGTTGAACTGGATTACCTGTCATAGCAATAGCACTTTGATTATCATAGTAAATAGGGATTTTAAAATATGTTAACCCATAATCCAGTAACTGATTCTTCATCCAAAGAATCTGTGCACAATAGCTTCCTGCAGCAATGTACTCTGCTTCTGCAGTTGATGTGGAAATTGACTTTTGTTTCTTGCTAAACCAAGAAACCAATCTGCCTCCAAGAAATTGGCAGCTTCCACTTATGTTTTTCCTGTCAATTTTACAACCTGCAAAATCTGCATCTGAGTAACCTATTAGTTTAAAATCTTATTCTCTGGGATACCACAATCCCAGATTAGCTGTTCCCTTAAGATACTTGAAAATTCTTTTCACATCTGTTAAGTGAGGTTCTCTTGGATCTGCTTGAAATCTTGCACAAAGACAGGTAGCATACATGATATCAGGTCTACTAGCAGTTAGACAGAGTAGAGAGCCAATCATACCTCTATAATCAGTAATATCTACCGATTTACCAGTATCCTTATCCAGTTTTGTTGCAGTGGCCGTGGGAGTGGATGCACTTGAACAATCTTGCATTCCAAATTTCTTTAGCAAATTTCTGGTGTACTTAGTTTGACAAATAAAAGTGCCTTCTTCATTCTACTTTACTTGAAGACCCATAAAATAGCTAAGTTCTCCCATCATACTCATTTGATACCTTGACTGCATCAGTTTGACAAACTTCTTGCAAAGTCTGTCATTTGTAGAACCAAAGATGATATCATCAACATAAATCTGGACCAGAAGTAAGTCCTTTCCATGGTTGAGATAGAACAGTGTTTTGTATATAGTTCCTCTGTTAAATCTACTTTCCAGAAGAAACTGAGCTAAAGTCTCATACCATGCTCTTGGAGCTTGCTTAAATCCATAAAGTGCTTTATCAAGCCTGTAGACATAATCTGGATATTTGGAATCTACAAAGCCTAGAGGTTGTTCAATATATACTTCTTCCTCCAAGTCGTAAAATAAGAGCACCTGGCTCTGCCCATTCACAATTCTCCATTGAGAAAAGCACTTTTCACATCCATTTGAAAGACAGTAAACTTTTTGTGAGCAACAAAAGACAAAAATATCCGTATGGCTTCCAATCTAGAAACTGGTGCAAATGTTTCATCATAATCGATTCCCTCCTGTTGAGAATATCCTTTTGCAACTAGCCTTGCCTTATTCCTTGTAATTATGCCATCACTATCAGTTTTGTTTCTGAATACCCATTTTGTACCAACAACAAATCTGTTCTTTGGTCTTGGCACTAGGGTCCACACTTTGTTTCTTTCAAATTCATTTAACTCTTCCTGCATTGCTTGCACCCAATCAGCATCTTGAAGAGCTTCTTCCACTTTCTTTGGCTCAGTCTGAGAAAGAAAAGAATTGTAAAGACATTCACTTGAAGTAGATGTTCTAGTTCTGACACCTGCATCAGGATTTCCAATTATCAAATCAGGTGTATGTGGTTTAGTCCACTTCCTTGCAGATGGAAGGTTTTCTCTAGAACTGGATGCTCCCCCATGATCCATGATGTCTTCGTTAACATTTTCTGATGCTCCCCCTGAAACTATGCTCTCTGAGTTGGATTCTTCAGAATTTATATTTTCAGAACTATCAGTATTTGGCTTATCAGAACTTGACGAATCAGAACTTGAAGAGCCAGATGTATGTTCTGATGCTTCTTGAGATGTGGTTATATCTTGAGTATGCTCCCCCTGCATAGGTGCATCTTCCTTTGGCGTAGTCACCACAGTTTCAATAACATCAGAGTTTGCAGTATCAGGATTTAGATTGTCAGGATTTTCAGTATAAGAATTTGAGTCTTCATTTTCAAATCTCAGCTGATCATGATCAATAAAATCTTCAAGTCCAGTAATCTTCTTATCATCAAAAGAGACATTGATAGATTCCATGACCAATCTTCAAGGCTTTTGTGGAATATGGATATCCAACAAAGATCCCTTCATCAGCTTTTAGATCAAACTTGGATAGTTGTTCAGGATGTGTCTTAAGAACAAAACACTTGCATCCAAATACATGAAAATACTTCAGATTTGGCTTCTTTTTCTTCACCATCTCATATGGTGTCTTTCCTTGCTTGTTGATGAGTGTTGCATTCTGAGTAAAATAAGCAGTCTGCACAGCTTCAGCCCAGAAATAGGTTGGAAGCTTTGCTTCATCAAGCATTGTACGTGCAGCTTCAATGAGAGTTCTATTCTTCCTTTCAACAACTCTATTTTGCTGTGGAGTTCCAGGAGCAGAGAATTCCTGCTTGATTCCATGGTTTTTGCAAAACTCTTCCATTATCAAATTCTTGAACTCAGTACCATTATCACTTCTTATTATCTTCACCGAGTCCTTGACCAATTTATCCAGTTGCTTGACATGATCAATCAAGATAGATGCAGTTTCACTTTTTGTGTGCAAGAAATACACCCATGTGTATTTGGTGAACTCATCCACTATGACTATATCATATTTCTTCTTTGCAATAGACATGACATTTACTGGACCAAATAGATCAACATGTAGTAGGTGATAAGGCTCAAGAATTGATGATTCAGTCTTCCTCCTGAATGAAGATTTTCTTTGTTTGGCCTTCTGACAAGAATTACAAAGTCCATCAGAAGCAAATACTGTCTTTGGCAGTCCTCTCACAAGATCTTTCTTGACCAACTCATTTATATTGTTGAAATTTAAATGAGAGAGTTTCTTGTGCCAATTCCAGCTTTCTTCAATTGATGCTCTACTCATCAGATAGATTGCAGAACCATCAGTATTTGTTAAAAGCTTGGCTTCATAAATGTTACCACGCATGTATCCTTTCAGAACAACTTTGCCTATAGATTTACTTACAACTTCACAGTGTTCTTCAAAGAAATCCACATGATAACCTCTGTCACAGATTTGACTAACACTCAGCAGATTGTGTTTAAGTCCTGAGACAAGAGCTACTTCCTTAATGATGACATTCCCAAGATTGATATTGCCATATCCCAATGTTTTTCCAATGTTGCCATCTCCATAAGAAACACTTGGGCCAACCTTCTCCACAAAGTCTGATAGCAGGGCTTTATTTCCAGTCATATGTCCTGAACATCCACTGTCCAGAACTAGGATGTTTTTCCTGTTACCCTGCAATCACAAAGACCACTAATGATTAGTTTTAAGGACCCAGACATGCTTGGATCCTTTGGCCTTATTAAGTCTGTTAACATTTGTAGTGGATTTAGCATCAGAGTTTATGTTAACATTTTTCTTATTAGAATTTACACTATCAGAATTTGAATCTGAACTTATACTAGAAGGAACAATGGTAACTTTCTTTAAAGAAGGTTTTATTTGATAATAATCATAGTACAGACTATGATATTCCTTACAAGTATAAATGGAATGCCATAAACTACCACAATGAAAACAAGGATTTTGTGGCTTATATCTAACAGACTGACTCTTAACTCCTGACTTTGAAGGTAAGGAGTTTATGTTCTTATTTTTCCTGCAAAAAGAAGCCAGATGGTTAGAACTTCCACAGTTATGACATGTTTTCCTAGGAGCTTCAGGAACAGGCTTATGATCATTGCTTTTATTCACACCTTCCTTTCCATTCCTATTTTTCCTAGGTGATTTTGCCTTGTTTGCATTCTTAACATCTTTCAGCTTATGCTTAAGCTGCTTCTTAGTCATTAAGCCTACGTTTACTTCAGTTGTCTTTTCCTGTTTTAGTTTGTCAGAAGTTAATTCCTTTTTAACTTCTGATTTCTCATTATTAGACTTTACAGCTACAAACTTAACAGGTTTTAACTTTGGCTTTTGTTTAACAACTACAGGCTTAATATCTACAGTTCCTTTATCATTCTTATCCTCTCCATAACCTAAGCCCTCTTTCCAGTTTTCACTACTTAACAAATTCTGAGTTGTTCTGCCAGAGTTAGTCGAAGTCCTGATAATCTCTCTTTCCTTTTCTAACTCAGCTTTTAGAGATTCATTCATTTTAAGCACTTCATCCCTAACATAGAAAGCATCATCTCTATCTTTCTGAGTTTGATGGAACATGACTAACTCTTTTTCTAAATAATCATTCCGCTTTTTGCAAGCAAGATTTTCAGAAGTTAATCTTTCACATGTTAAAGTCTAATCTCTATAACTAATGAACATGGTTTTAAGATATCTTCTCAACTCATTAATATCATCAGTATGAAAAGCATAAGTAGTTTGAGGTACCTTTAATTCAGCAGCTTCAGAACTGCTTTCAGCACTTGCCTTATCAGCATTTGCCATCAAGGCATAATTCTCCTCACTTTCAGAATCTGAGGTGTATGTCCAGCTTTTCTTCTTTGTGACAATAGCCTTGCCTTTGTCACTCTTCACTTTCTTACAATCAGGAGATATGTGGCCTTTGTCACCACAGTTGTAGCATTTGACATTTGTATAATCTCCTCTGTCAGACTTTCCTCCTCTTCCCTCAGATTTTCTGAAATTCTTCTTATCAGAACTTGTGCCTTTTCTGGAAAATTTCTTTCCCTTCCTGAACTTCCTGTATGCAATCTTTGTGATCCCTTTCACCATAAGAGCACATAATTTCATCATTTCTTCATCAGCATCCGTCTCAGGCAAGCTTTCAGATTCTGAGTCATCATCACTTTCAGAACTTGATGACTCAGTATCAGACTTCGTGAAGAGAGCTTTACCTTTGTCTTTCCTTGAGGTAGCTGCCTTGGGGGATTCTTCTTCAGCCTTAAGAGCAACTGTCCTTGACTTTCCTCCTTTCCTCTTGCTTCTTTGTTCCATCTCAAGTTCATGAGTCTTGAGCATTCCATAAATTTCATCAAGAGTTGTTTCATCAAGATTATAGTTGTCTCTTATTGTTGTTGCCTTCAAATCCCAGCATTCAGGAAGAGCTAACAGGAATTTAAGGTTTGAATCTTCAAGATCATACTCCTTATTAACCAGTGATAAATCATTCAAGAGTTTGACAAATCTATCATATAAATCAGTCAATGACTCATTAGCCTTTGAGTCAAAGTGTTCATACTCTTGAGTGAGTATTATCTTCCTGTTCTTCTTGATCGTATCCGTTCCCTGACATCTTGTTTCCAAAGCATCCCATATCTCCTTTGCATTCTTGCAGTTTATTACCCTGTTTGACATTACATTATCAATAGCACTATGCAGTAAGTGTCGTACCTTAGCATCCTTAGCAATTAATGCGATATCTTCAGCAGTGTAATCACTCTTCTCCTTTGGTACAGACTTTGTTGCTTCACCTGCAACTGCAACAGCGAGCTTGGTTGGTTTGTGAGGCCCTTCCTTGATTCTATCAAGATATTCTAGATCTGTAGCTTCTAGAAACATGGTCATCCTCACCTTCCATATGGCATATTCAGATGGTCTCAATATGGGAACTCTAATAGTCTCATATCCGCTTTAAATTTGTGTCTTAGGAGGTTCTTCAGCTTTGGTGGGCTTAGTTGGAGTTTCTGCTTCAGACATGATTGTGTTTGGATCTTAAACTGTTTGTGTGTTAACAGATAGGCTCTGATACCACTTGTTAGGTCACACACACACTGTAGAGGGGGTGAATACAGTGTATAGTACAATCAAATCGAACTTTAATAACTCAAGTAACAGAAAACAAACTTTATTAAAACAATAAACTCTGTTACAGTATGGAACTGTTCTCTCTCAGTGATGAACAAATATCACGAGAGCTGCTAGGGTTACAATGAATAATCTTCTCGATTGTGATAACACCTATAGTGTAAACACTATGTCTGTGTTTATATACTACACAGTTACAAGATAATTGCTAATTGATATGGAATATAATTCTGCTTCCTAAAATATATCAATCAGATATCTTTCTTCCAAGTATTCTATTCTTCATAGAATTCATTCTTCATGCATATCTCTTCTTATGTCTGTCTCGATCTTCTTTCCTTTAACCAGCTGTCTTCCTTATCTGAACGTCCTTCAGTACTTAAGTTCTGATATCCATCTTCTGATGATTATCTCCTGATAATTTAAGTACTGATATCCTTAATCTTGACTTCCAGTAAGTACTGATTTATCCTGTTTAAGTAAGATCTGAAAACATAAATCACATTAGCCATGACATTATCAAATATATCTAACAAAAGAAAATTCATTTTAAAAATATTTTTATCAATAAATTTCAAAAGTGATCTTATAAAATTCCTAAAATTTTAAGCTATTTTATGATACCACTCTTGTAATTTATGGATTTATATTTTTATTTGCAGAATTTATTCTTGTAAATGATTTGTATATTAATTAGCAAATTACTTCATTACCAATTCATGCACTCTACTCCCAATACGAAGACAAGCGTACCATTGGATTTCCAACCCCACTAACCACTCATCTACTAGCCAAATTACTCAATTAACCTTGCATGCAAATCTTGTTTATTAGTGGGAGAGGGGTATATTGGTAAATGCAAAGTCCAATTACTCTTGCATGTGTCAACTTTGAGGATAGGCCCAGGGAGGCCCAGGTTAGACCTTGGTGTCATTTGTTTGCAATAAAACATGCTAGCGTACGCGGTCACAAGTAGTATAAGATTAATTTTAGTTCGTTCCCACAGAGATTTGTTTAATTCAGAATATGCAGTTATACAACACTGTATGATTATTATTCACTACTAAGACATGTATCAATTTGAGTTTGATTATCTAAAAGTAATTATGCTAGAATGAATTAAAAGATTAAAATCAAGTTCATTAAATACTTCATTAAATACTTCGTTCAGAGTTTATGCCTCTAATCATAGCATGTGACGGTTATGATAACTAATCAGACAACACGAAATTAGTACACGCTATCTTTCAATATACGTGTACCCTACTACTCAGCATCCATAATTAAGATAGAAGCGGGGCAGACACCAATTATGTTTAGAACCTATATGTCTATAAGATTTGAAAACATAACGGTTTAAGAGCAAGTTATCTATTGAGATCACATAAGGCAGCGTAAGATGGTTAAAATTATACTACGAATTATGCATGTAGATAGAGGCCTAGTAGACCTTAGTGTTTACAAGTAGATAGAGGTCAGTAGAGTGTAAGGCCATAAGTATGGTCAAGAGAAATGGGATTACCAAGCTTAGGCACTTCGAGTGTTGAGACTAGTAAAGTTGCACTATGATAGTAAATTGGTGGAGATTAGATGGGTGAGATCATTCAATACCCAATGATGCACCAAGTCTAGATAATATATTGCATGTACTTAACTGTGATTATGTGCTCCAAGGTGTAATAGTGATAATATATAGTAATGTGTGTTGATTTGAGGTCTTATGCGAAATAAGACACTAAATGCTACTTGGAGTCAAATTATGCATTAGCATTAGGGTCGATTATTCTTATTAGAGTCCTTTATAATGAGAGTTATTATTTTTGTATAGGATCAAGTGAAGATAGGAAGCTTGCCATCAAGGTCGAGTAGTGCTCCCGGTTGCTCCTAAGCCAAGTCGAGTTCTATATAAAGCCTTCTTTAAGGCAGGTATCTCTCCCTCGTCAAATATATTTTTATACAAGTATACCGAACCATTCTTTTTGGACAGTGATAGTATGCTTGCTTAGAGTTATTGATATTATCGTTACCAAGATACATTGTTGCAAGTACCTTAAACTTAAATTGAGTTGTTACAAATGTTATGACATGCCTATAATTATCACAATTGTTCCAAGTTTATCTATGCACGAGTAAAGATCATTCGCTTATCTACTTCTTGCCTCAGCTTGACTTAGTACCTATAATTGATATACCCCAATTGCTTGTTCCATACCAAAATACCTTCATAAGCTCAAGTATTTTAATTTCCATGATCATAAAACCACTATTGATCTGACACTATATCCCTGTACCTTTAAAACCTTGAGATATTAATAATCCAACTTCATACTTCTTCATTACCCTTTAATTATTATACCCAAACTTTGTAACTAGACATGTGCCATGTGCTACACTCAAATTTGAGATCCCTACCTTTGTTGATTATCGTCATGGTTCTTTTTCAATACTTTATTTCTTAGCTGTTAAACCATTGATACTCATCATTGATGACCATGGTAGTGAGAAGATAACTCATTTCTGATAAGAGTTTCATAACTCCAATCCTTGACTTATAATTGAAATTCTATCATTTTGAATCCTTATAATTTCTCTCTGGCATCAATTTTATAAAAGATAATTGCTTTGCAAAAAGAATGTTACCTTAAGATTGGTGGATTGGACTAAGACGCAAGTCCCTTTCATACTTTTTATATTAGGATTAAAAATTGCCTAGGGATCCCAATTAAAATTTATTAGAACCCAACGATGTTCGGGATTACTTCGCGGCTGATTACCGGCTGTAATTCGTACCATCATAAAATGCTTTTTAGCAATAATTTTGATTTCAAAATGGTTTGGATTTGAATAATGATGTCATCCACCCTAGATGTTCAAATTATAAATTTCTTTGCTGTTAATTTCTGTCATATGATATATCTTGCGGAGCATTTGGCTCACTCCTTGCTATTTATTCATGTTATTTCAGCTAACAATTATGGTTAGATTCAAGCAAACTGCTCATAAGTCCAATGAAGATGCTGAGGCTTATGTGAGAGCTCAGGTAGTACAGTTGGCGTTTGTGTAAGGACCGGTAGTTATGTAAAAGTTGTTATAGTTGTTAGTATTGGACTGTTCAAACTATCTTGGATTTGTTGTAATCAGCCATTTGGAATAACTTTATATTTATCAGTTGTTATCTTTTAGTCTTTTTTCCGTGTTGTGACAGGTCATAGTATCAGAGCTAAGGTTTAGAGTCCTTGAATAGTCCACATAGGTTATATGATATATATATAGGAAATACGAGAGTATAAGTAGATATTATTCGAGTAAGTCGCTAATATTTTTCTTCGTATATATTGTTTCTCAGCAAAGGCTGTATTTGTCCTCGTCCTCGACGCTATCCGACTCTATTGCTTTTTCCGTGTACGCTGAGTTGAGGCTTCAGTTTGATAGGATCCAATGGAAGTACGACCAACTTATAGAGAGACTGAATGTAGCTTTTCAGGATGATACTCGACTCAGAGAAGAACCTAAGGCACAGTTAATTGCGAGACTCGAGTCCTTGACGCGATTTGTTAACACTAAGCTTGGAGAGATGCCAGCATACCGCGACCACAGCATTCAGTACACTGTCATGATGGTAGTAGATGAACTTCAGGACATTGTGAAGGTACTTCAGGGGGAGCAGAGGGAAGAGATCCCAATAGCTCGAGATGATAACGAGGAGACTTAGAAAGATGACCATTACACCGAATTAGGAGCTAGATTTCCTATTTCCTTTCCAGTTGGTTATCCTTTATGTTGTATCTTTTGAACTACGTAGTTTCCTTATTTCCTTTCAGAATCATAAATATTTTGACCTTTAAATTCGAACCTTATTTGGTTGTGTTGTAAGTTAAATTTTGTTTTAATAATTAATGCACTATCATTTCATTTAAGTATCGTTTTTTTTCTATATCAATAATTGTACATCACCTTTATTGTTAATAATTGAAACCTGAATGCATGTGATCACCTTAACTTTGTAACACCTTAACCTTGAGATAATTTCCATATTCATAATTGTTTTGTTAAACCTTTTATTTTAGAATCATGCCACCAAAAAAGATGAAGCAAACTAGTACTTCTACTGCAACCGACCCCAATATCCATCGAATATTAGAAACCCTGCAATAAAAAACCAATGCAATTGCTCAGCACAACAAACTCTTCAACAACAATTTCGAAACCCAGAGAATCATAATCAACACCAACATCAACCAGACCCACCAGTACCTCCTCAACCAGTTGTGACTTTTAAAACTTTTCAGAATGTGATCCCCCAACTTTTCATGATACCACTAATCCTATTATAGCCAACATCTGGATAAGAGAAATGGAGAGATCTTTCGAGTTGGTTCGATTAGGGGAGGACCAGAAGACTGTATATGCCACGTATTTTCTAAAAGGAGAAGTAATTTATTGGTGAAATTCAGTTAAAGCTTTGGAAGAGGTTCAACCAGTTACTTGGGCAAGATTTAAGGAACTATTTTTAAAGAAGTATTACCACAAGTATGTACAGAAGCAAGTGGAAGTGAAGTTCCTAGAGTTGAATCAAGGGAATATGACAGTCTTGGAATATGAGAAGAAGTTTATAGAATTATCGAGGTTTGTGACCAAGTATGTGGGTACCGAAGAAGAGAAGGCTCAAAGGTTCTAACAAGGGCTCGAATATTGGATACAATATAGGGTATCAATGTTTGAGATTGATACATATGCAGGAGCAGTTCAGAAAGTGGCCTTGATTGAAAGTAACGGAGTACAATCTAGGAAGGAAAAAGATAACAAGAAGAGGAAAGTGTTTCACTAGGGAGAAAGGTCAGAATCACGGAGTCAGTAATGTGAAGAGAATTGGGTTCCAGAAGGGGTGGAATGCACAGAAGAAAGGAGAAGCGAATAAGAGGCAAGATAATAGTGGGAACTATCAGCAAAATCAAGGACATGAAAGTGAGAACAGGCGGGCAAGAGTTGAATGCAAGCATTGTGGAAAGAAGCATGTGGGAATTTGCAACAAGATTAATATGACATGTTATTGATGCAACCGGAAGGGGTATTTGGAAAATGAATGTAAAGCTCAGAAGACGGGAGTTACGTGTTTCAAGTGTTGGAAGCCAGGACACATGGCTAGGGACTATAAATCGGCAGGACCAATTAGGAGTATGATGAGCGTGGCAACGACCAGTTCGATTGTACCAGCTGAGGTATTGGCTTTACCTCCACCATTTGAACTTGTTCCACAAGCATCAGCAAGAACTTTTAATTTGAAAATGAAGGATGTTGTTCAAAATTTATAGGTAATAGCAGGTAAGCTTTCGATAAACAATGTTGAATCTAAAGTATTAACTAATTCAGGAGCTATAAGATCTTTTATATTAGGAACTTTTGATGGTAGACTAAATTATGATAAGAAGAATATGAGTGAAGTAATGAACATAGTAATTGCTAACCAAGAAAAGGTACCTATAAATCAATTCTGCCCAGAGTGTGAGATTGATATCTTCGGACATAAGTTCCCAGTTGACTTGATACTTTTCAAGTTAGGAGAGTTTCACATAATCTTAGGGATGGATTGGTTAGGGAAGAGTAATGCTCATATAGATTGCAGATCTAAGAGAGTTTATTTAAGGATAAGAAACGGGAGTAAGGTGATGTTTAAAGGTCAAAAACAAGGACAAATGTTTCTTTCAGCTGTCCAGGCTAACTAGTTACTTAGGAAGGGTTGTGAGGCATTCCTAGCTTATGTAGTGAATATGGAAAAGGAAGTTCCTAGAAAAGAAAAAATTCCAATGGTGAAAGAGTTCACAGATGTGTTTCCAGAAGAACTACCAGGACCACCGCCAGACTGACAGAATGAGTTTGAGATTAACCTTGCTCCAGGAACCGAACTTGTTTTGAAGGCACCATACAGAATGGCACCAGCAGAAATGAAGGAGTTAGCGAGTTAGTTGCAAGAACTTTTGGACAAAGGAGTCATAAGGCCAAGTACGTCACCATGGGGAGCGCCAGTTCTGTTCGTAAAGAAAAAGGACAGAAGTGTGAGACTATGTATAGATTATTGGGAGCTGAAAAAGTTGACGATTAAGAACATATATCCTTTACCAAGGATAGATGATCTATTCGACCAACTTAAAGGAGCTAAGTATTTCTCCAAGATTGATCTGAGGTCAGGTTACCATCAGTTGAAGATCAAATCAGAGGATATCCTGAAGATGGCATTCAGGATAAAATATGGACATTACAAGTTTTTAGTACGAATTTTTAGTAATGCCATTTGAGTTAACGAATGCCCCTACAACTTTCATGGATCTAATGAATCGAGTTTTCAAGAAATATTTGGACAAGTACGTCGTGGTATTCATCGATGACATTCTGTTATATTAGAAGCCGAAAGAGGAACATGAACAACATTTATGGATAGCGCTGGAAATTCTTAGAGAAGAGAAGTTGTACGCTAAATTTTCAAAGTGCGAGTTTTTGTTGCGAGAAGTTCAATTTTTGGGACATATAATCGAAAGTGAAGGAATTAGAGTGGACCCTGCAAAGATTGAAGCAGTTATGAGTTGGGAAAGACCAAAAACTCATATAAAAGTAAGCTTTCTAGGATTAGCCGGGTATTACAGAAGATTTGTGAAGGATTTCTCAAAGATAGCTACGCCACTGACCAAGCTGACAAGAAAGAATCATAAGTTTGAATGGAATGAGGAATGTGAAGGAACTTTCCAAGAGTTGAAGCAGAAATTGGTTACCGCCCCAGTGTTGGTACTACCATATGACAAAGGAGAATTTATGATATATAGCGACGCTTCGCATAGAAGATTGGGTTGTGTGCTAATGCAATACAATAAGGTGATTGCATATGCATCCAGACAGCTTAAATCTCATGAACTGAAATATCCGACTCATGATCTGGAACTAGCCGCCATAGTGTTCGCACTCAAGATATGGAGACATTACTTATACGGAGAGAAGTGTGAAATCTACACGGATCATAAGAGCTTGAAGTATATATTTACACATAAAGAACGCAATATGAGACAATGAAGATGGTTGGAGCTAATTAAGGATTATGACTGTTCGATACGTTACCATCCAGGGGAGGCGAATGTAGTAGCCGACGCTCTCAATAGAGAAGAAAGAGTGAATGATCACGTTTTCAAAGGAGTTGTTTAAAGAAATTGAAAGATTCGAATTAGAACTTTGTGTTCACGAAAGGTTAGAGGAGATTTTCCATGTTATGATCTTCCAGCCAGAACAGATAGAGAAGATAAGGAAATGTCAAGAAGCAATGATAAGTCAAGAGAATAACCAACTGACAGGAGAGGAAATATATACACAAAGAGACGAATAAGGTATATTAAGGTTTTCATCAAGAATTTGGATTCCTCAAGTAACTGAACTGAAAAATGAGATACTGCAAAAAGCCCACAACTCGAGACTTTCAATCCATCCGGGGGGCACTAAAATGTACGAAGATTTGAGAAAGAAGTTTTAGTTGCCAAACATGAAAAGAGAAATCTTAGAATGGGTCGCAAAATGCTCTACATGTCAGCGGGTAAAAGCAGAACACCAAAGACCAAGCAGTTTAATCCAGCCATTAAAGATTCCAGAATGGAGGTGGGAAAATATTGCCATGGATTTTATAGTGGGATTAACTCGAACAAAATCTGGACATGACACCATATGGGTTATAGTTGATCGCCTTACAAAATTGGCGCATTTTCTACCAATCAACGAAAGGACTTCATTAGATAGGTTGGTTCATATGTATGTGCGCGAAATCGTGTTACGTCACGGCGTACCTGTATCGATAGTTTCAGATCGAGATCTGCAATTCAACTCAAGATTCTGGAGATAATTCCAAGAAAGTCTTGGCACCAAGCTGAACATGAGCATGGCATATCATCCACAAACAGATGGTCAAAACGAAAGGACAATATAAATAATTGAAGACATGTTATGAAGTTTTGCTATAGATTTTGCGGGAAGTTGGGACGATCATTTACCACTGGTGGAATTCTCCTACAACAGTAGTCATCACTCTAGTATTGGCATGCCGTCGTACGAAGCTTTATATGGAAGAAAATACAGATCACCAACAAGTTGGGATGAAGTCGGAGAAGGAAAGATTCTAGGTCCTGAATTGTTCCAACAAATAAAAGAGACGGTCAAACTGATCCAGAAAAGATTGCTTGCTACTCAAGATAGGCAACAAAAATATGCAAACCCTTCTCGGAAGGATGTGAGTTTCCAAATAGGCGAAGCTGATTGTTGAAAGTGTCACCATGGAAAGGGATGACTATGTTTGGGAAGAAAGGGAAACTAGCACCTCGATATATAGGTCCTTTTAAAATTTTGAATCAAGTCGGAAAGGTGGCTTACGAATTAGCTCTGCCGCCTCAATATCAGCATGTTCATAATGTATTCCATGTGTCTTTGCTTAAAATGTACAATTTGGATGTCAATCATGTGATAGAGTATGAACCGATAGAAATTCAGGCAGATTTATCATATGTGGAGCAACCTGTTAAAATACTCGAATAGCAAGAAAAGAATCTTAGAAATAAGTCAGTAAGGTTGGTAAAAGTGCTTTGGAAGAATCTCAAGGTTGAAGAGTCAACATGGGAGCTAGAGTCTGAAATGCGATCCTGGTATCCTCACATGTTCTCTTAGATTATGAGGATAGAATCCTTTAAGGGGGAGAGGATGTTACAACCAGTATTCCATTTAATCTTTAATTGAGTAATTTATAATTGCATTTAAGTCATTTATAAAATTATAAGGATATGTGCTTGTATGAATGGATTGATGCATAATAATTGTGTTAAATTATTTAAGAATTTAGAAGGCAAGAAATGTATTATTTGCTCCTTTGTGTGATTTATAAAGTGCATTTCTTTAATAAAGAAAATTCTTTTTAAAAATATTTTTATCAATAAATTTCAAAAGTGATCTTATAAAATTCCTAAAATTTTAAGCTATTTTATGATACCACTCTTGTAATTTATGGATTTATATTTTTATTTGCAGAATTTATTCTTGTAAATGATTTGTATATTAATTAGCAATTTACTTCATTACCAATGCATGCACTCTACTCCCAATACGAAGATAAGGGTAACATTGGAATTTCTAACCCCACTAACCACTCCTCTACTAGCCAAATTACTCAATTAACCTTGCATGTAAATCTTGTTTATTAGTGCGAGAGGGGTAGATTGGTAAAAGCAAAGTCAACTTACTCTTGCATGTGTATAAAAGTAAAAATAAAATGATTAAACTCACTCTAACACTCAAACACTCCACTCCACTCCACTCTCTCTTCTCTCCTCCCTCTCCTCTCGGCCGAACACCACCTACTCCCCATTTCTTCCATTTTTCATCCAATTTTCCACCTTCTTTTAGTGTAATCTCACTTCTTATGCTTAGTTTATTCACTTCCCAAATATTTTATCATGAGAAATTGATGTTTAATGGTTACATGTTTGTGTTTTTGCTTGAACTCAGGAGAACACCTTTGATTCTTGTGAATCCAAGGGTTTCTCCATGAGATACATTACCTATGTGTTAGTAACATGTATTTTTGTAAAAGAAACTTGATAAAACTCTTGATATAGATATTTCTAGTCTGGCATGTTAGTTTTATAATGAGATTTTGATGAACACCATGGTATTTTTGCTAGTTCATTCGAAAGCATGCATGTATGGTTAAACTCTTGAATTTCGAATTTGTTTGTGCATAATAGAAGTTTTTACCATGTTGTTTTTCTAAAATTATCTAAGGTAAGTTAATGTGCATGATCATGATTGTTGGGTAAGTGTTAAAAGTCCAATTTATAAGAAATAATCTCCCTTGTTTAGTCGAAATTTTAATGATTGTTAACTTGCGTTGCTTTTGGTAATTTATTTGCATGAAGGTGCACTAGGGTATGAATAATATCCACACTTGTTGAGGCATCAGTTTAGGGTATTAGTGTAGTAGGGTTTCTTGGTTAAATGTTGAGTGCTTGGTTTTAAAGTGGGAGATAAGGTGGAAGGGTTAGAGTAGGACACTTTGATTTTCCAAATTTGCACACTAGTTGTAGGTGAATTTTGAATGGGCACTTCTTCGGTCTTGGTAGGCCCGAGATACAGAGAGTTGGGAGTTGATATATATATGAGTCCAGAAGCAATATATTTAAGAAAACCTACCGTTTAGTGAGGTGCACAAGCGGAAACGCTAAATATGCCAAAATAGGGGACAATTTAGGTTTGGTGAAGTTTGGAGGTCATTAAGTGATGTTATGTGTAGGCCCTCATTAAGCATTGATACTGATACTAGGAAGTCTAGGGAAGGTTTTCAAATCGAAATATGATGGTTTAGAGTTAGAATCAATGGTTAAAAGTAAGTAAAAAATAGGGCAGTTTTTAAGGCATCGAACAGATTTGTGTCAACTTTGAGGATAGGCCCGGGGAGGCCTTATAACGACTCGTATATTTTTGCGATATTTAAAGGTGTAATTATTACGTAATTAATTAAATAAAGAACTATATATTGATTTTGATCTCTGTGCTTTATTTATTACTAGTGGTATGTGATTGTTGGGTTGCGTGGATTATTCGTATGATTATTTGTGGAACCATATTATTTGTGTTTCGCTTTTAAAAGTGGTTTTATGGAAAATTTATGTTCAAAAATATTTGGATTATCTCTAAAATTTATTTTTTTAATTTTATAATTTTAATAATTATTTGTAGGATTTTATAAAATGGAGAAACTAATATTTTATTAATTATTTATGTTTAAATGATTTTCTGATTACACTTTTTTGTAAAATCAGTATTTAATTCCATAATTCTTCAAAAATTACGAAACTCATATTTTATTAAGTTTTTAATATTCTGATAATTTTAGAATTATTTTGGAGATTTTTAGGATTAATTTTACTTGCGCTTGTTTCATTTAATCGTTAAATACGGGTATAAGTTGTGTTTTTAAAATGGTTTAAAAATAATGAAAATTTTAGTTTAGTAACTTCAAATTATTTGTGATATTTTGAGACTATTTTGGAATTTTTCCGATTAACTTTCGCGCGCAGCTTTATGTCGATAATTGCATTTTTGTATCAAAATTCGGGTTAAAAAGCACAGGAATCACACGTGGCAGATATAGGAAAATTCAGTGATACGTGTTTTGTGCCAAGTATAGACAACAAATATTAATAATAAAAATATATATACAAAACCCCACCCCATTTTCCTTCTCCTCCACCGCGGTATCAATCTCTCAACTCTCTTTGTCTCCTCCTCCTTCGTTCACTCAGTCCTCATCCTCGCCTTCTCTTTTTCCTGTATTAATACCCCTTCTTTTCTTTATTTCTTGTTCCCTATTTTTGTGTCTTCTCCGGCCGCCGATGATATTTCCGGTAAATGCCAGCCTCCTGGTTGTTACTCCTATTGCTTACTTCATATATATATATATATATATATATATATATATATATGTGCGTATATATATATATGTGTGTTCTGAGTGTGTATTCAGCCTGCATGTGTGTGTGTGTCGGGTTCGAGTATGTCCCCGTTCCCCTGATTTTTGGCTGCTGTTCTTTGGGCTTTCCAGTTGATTGTTGGCGTCTGTGGTTGTGGCGCGTGTTAGCGCGCGTGTTGTGCAGTTTGGGATTTAATTATTTTCTGATTTTGTGCAGGAATTTTTTATTAATATTTTGTAATATTAAATTTAATTCGCGCGAAAGATGATTTTAATAATCGGTGAAATTTACTAGGAAACCCGACTCTTGTCGGGCACCAATAAATTTTGCCGCCATCCACGATGAATTTTTACGAGCGGACGGTGGACGGTGATAATTTTATCTGAGTCCTAAATATTTTAAAATAAATAAAACAATTCGTATAAATTATTTTCGAATGTAAACAAATATTGGTGCTACGAGTTGTATCAAGTTGTAGATTGTGGATTAGAATTTGTTGGGAATTGACGTCGATTAATGTTTTGACAGGTAGGTCTATAAATAGAGGAGTCGCTATCCAAATTTTCTGAAATTTACTATTACATACGAATCGAGTATATATATATCTACATAAATATAAGTCGAACCCTAATTGTTACGTGTATTATTACGTGCATTATTACGTGTATAATATTCTACGAATATGTAAGAGTCTGGAATCGCTATCGTTGGGTAATTGTCTAGCGAGGATATATCAAGCATAACTGGTCGTCTAACCTAAGTTGTTTCGATTCTGTAGGTTCAAGTCGAAGGACCCAGTAGTTAAAGTCGGTTAGAGTCAAGCCGGTGTTAGTGTAAAGCTTCGTAAGGCAAGTACCCCTAAACAAATCTTTTACAGTTTAGTATATATGAATAATTGTTGATTTAGTTTACGTACTGGAACATAATGTTTTAACTTACGTATCCCCCGTATTTAAATATATTTTATTAACTTACGGTTTGGGGGAAAAGTAACTTCTGAAAATGCCTATCTCTAGATTGTGATTAAAACTGGAAAGATTTTGGAAAGTGTGTTGTGATATAACTGTTTAAAAGAGATAGGTATAATTGATTTTGGAAACTGGATAAAAACATATAAGATATTGGATGGTTGCGTAAGAGGCCATAACGGCCCAGCGGGTTTGCGTAAGTGGCTAAGTCGGTTGCGCGCCATATTTAAACCGCTTAGTCCAGCGTGATAGAGACCTAGCTAGTCTCTGAGTTCAGGATCATGTTGTGGTGGGATAGACTGATCAGTTGTCCCTAGGATTCGTCCAATTATATATCTGATTTTGGTTTAGTAGTTCCCGTAACGGAACAAGTGGTTTTGTGTTCCCCGTAACGGAACAGATGATTCATGGTTCTTGTAATGGAATAGTGGTTTTGGAAATGGAAATAGCATGCTAAAATTAAACTCTGGTATGTATGCACAACACATGACTGATAATATTGTTTTACAGAGCATGCTAGTTTTGATATCCAGTTTATACCTGTTTTACTTGTTTTCATAAACGAATTATGATATATGTTCCTATACTGTTTTTTATATACACTGCTTTACTTGTTATTCATATAGTGATACTATTGAACAATTGGTTGCTCACCCTTGCAGCTTGTTTTGTATTTATATATTGCAGATGTCTAGAAGACCAGTCAGACCATGGCAGAATAGGGTGCCAGCCCCCTCCGGTTCTCGGTCCTCTGAGGTAGTTTGTATCAGACCTTCATGTCTGATGAGTTTCTGTAATAAGTTAGAGTGTTGGGTTGTGGAATAAATTAGTTGTAGTTTTGTAACCTAAATAATACTTGAACCTGTATCTGATCCTGGTTTGGGGTCGTGTTTATATAATAATGTTTAATTAGTAATTTATATTCGTGGTTTTTTATATTTTAGTGAGGTCAGCCCCTGACCCCGGGGTTGAGGTCGTCACAGTTGGTACCAGAGCTAGAGGTTCAAGTCCCTGATTTAAGTTAAGGATTGAGTTAGAAAGGTATAGGAAGTGTGTCCTAAAGTGTGATTCAGCAACTCATTTAGAGGAGCAACCCTAAGTGTCAGTCGAGGGTTCCGACGACATTACCCTGGCATCTATTGATGTTTTGATAGAAATGCCTTAACCTTGTTATGTCTTTCATGTATATTTATATTGTTGGCAGTGGCCCACAGTGATTTACAGTTCTCCATCCCGGGAGAACAGGTCAGATTCAGATAGTTCAGACTCTGAGAGGACTTTGGACGTTATAGCTGAGGAGACTCATTTGCCTCCCCCACCAGTTCCTCCATTGGTACCAGGAGGTGTGTCAGGACCTAGTGTGTATCCTCGTTGGGTATGAAGGTCCGTATCTGCTGTTAGGGATTTCCCTCTAAGGTGTGGTCCTACCTATTTCACCTCGAGACCTCCTGTCCCTCCATCTGTTCCTTCAGGTGCTTCTTCCCCAATCCCTTACCATATTCACTGAGCGGTGAACGAGTCTTTTATTAGAGAGCAGAGCCCGGGGTTAGCTGCACATCTTGACCGAATACCAGTTGGACCTTTTCAGGCCATCCCTGCCCCTTCACCCGATGTTCAGGCACGAGTGCGATCCTTGACTCAGACTGTTGTAGAGAGAGCTAGGTCCATTGACCGTTTAATCAGCTTAGAGTTCAGAGTTGTTCAGTACCAGGATGTGGTGAACTGGTTGGTATTTGAGTTAGGGTCTATCGGTGGCAGTGGTAGTGGTTAGATCAGAGTTGCCGCAGTGAGATACAGAGCTCAGAGTTGGTTTAAAGGAGTTCTGTAGTTGTTTCCTTTTATGTTTGTATATTATGTTGTTGTAGTTTGTAGTAGGCGGAGGCTGCTATGACAGCCAATTTTGTTGTGTACTCAGTTTATTTCTAATGTTGTATTGTAGTTGTTGGATGGATTTGTACTGTTGTTGTACTGTAGTTCTTTCTATTATACAGTTGTTGTTGGTTTTATTTTCTTTGCACTGTTGTTATTACTGTTACTATTATTGTTGTATTTATTGGTGGTTTTGTTAAATTTAGTTATGCATCATGGATGGACCCCAAGTAAATACGGAAGGGAATATTTTATTCTGGTAGCATTCTCTTGATGCATAAAAATGTTGCTACCCGGGGCACAATTTTCATATAAAACCTTTTTGTTGTGTTTCAGGAGAATGCTTCCCAAGAAGAATATTCCGTCCAATTCCTCTAGAAAGAACTCTGATGTGGGCCCGACCATGGATGGATTACTAGATTTGCTGCGCCAACAGTCTAATCAGATGGTTCAACAGCAAGAACAATTCCGGCAGCAGCAACAGCAGCAGCAACAACAGCAATTCATACAACAACAACACCAACAAATCCAACAATAGTTGCAGCTTCAAAAGCAACCCCAGCCGAGAGAGCCAAACCAAACTGTTAGTTTCAAGTCCTTTCAGTCAGTCAAACCCCAGAGTTTAAGGGCGAGGTAGACCCGATTTTTGCTAGAGTTTGGCTTAAAAAATGGAGAAGGCCTTTACCCTTATTCAGGTCAGTGATGATTTTAAGACGAATTATGCTAGTTATTTTCTCAAGGGTGAAGCAATTTTTTGGTGGGAATCCACGCGTGCACTAGAAGGAGAGGGTCCTATTTCTTGGACCAGATTTACATAGATGTTTCTAGAGAAGTACTTTCCAGATTGTTACAGAGTCAATTAGAAGTGGAATTTTTAGAATTGAAGCAAGGAGAGAAGAGTGTGGCTGAGTTTGAGGCCAAGTTTACGGAGTTGGCCCAATTAGCCACTGGATATGTGAATACTTAGATTCAGAAAGCTAGGAGGTTTCAACAAAGATTGAAATTTGAAGTTCGTAGTGGAGTGGTGGCTTTGCAGCTCAAGACGTATACCTCCGTAGTTCAGGCCGTCCTAGTGATTGAAAGTGATCAGAAGTTGGCCTCCAAGGAAAGAAGTGATAAGAAGTGGAAATTTAATAGTGGTACTGATAAGACGGATCGAGAAGAGTCTAGTCAGAAGTTCCCAAGGAAATTTGGTTGAAATAGGAACAAGAGATTCAGGAGATAAGGTTTTTCCCAAATGAGTTCCGGTGTCACCTCAGTTGCTTCTGCCCCAGTCTAGTCAACCAAGCCAAAAGTGGAATGTAAGTCAAGAGGTAAGAAGCATAATGGTCAATGCAGAAAGGATGTTCAGTGTTTTAAGTGTGATAAAAAAGGCCATTATGTGTCAGAATGTAATTCAGGGAACCCCGGATTTACTTGCTTTATGTGCGGTAAGGTTGGACATATTTCCAGAGACTGTAAGGTCGTTACTCAAGGCAACGTAGGAGGTAGTGCATCTCAAGGACCGGCAACCAGCACAGCAAGAGCCAGAACCTTCAAGATGACCAAGAGATCTAATGCTCAGGGTTCGGATGTGGTTGCATGTACGATTTCCCTTAATTCCGTGCCTGTTAAAGTTTTGTTTGACTCGGGAGCGTCTAAATCCTTTATATCTAAAGAATGTGTAAGTAGTATAACGACTCGTGTATTCTTTTTGAATTATTTAATTGTGCAATTATGGAAATTATTAAATAAATAAGATATGTGTGTTAGTTTTGACCGCTATGTGTTGTTTGATTAGTATCCATATGTGAATTATAATGTATCGGGTTGTCCGCGCGATTAATTATGGGATCATATTGAATTGTTTTCACTTTTAAAAGTGAATTTAGTGCAAATTTAATTGCATAAATATTTGAAATGTCTCTAAAATTGTTTTCATGGTTTTATAATTACAATAATTATTTTTGGGATTTTATAAAAATTTAGAAATCAATATTTCCTCAATTATTTAGCCCTGTATGATTTTCTGAGTGTGTTTAATGATAAAATCCATATTTAATTATGGGAATCTTCAAAAATTATGAAACTCAGATTTATTTAAGTTTGAAATATTCCGAGATTTTTAAAATTATTTTGGGAATTTTCAGAATTAATTTCACCCGCGCCTTGTTTCGTTAATTGTTAAAAAGCGGGTATAAATTAAGTTTCAAAAATTGTTTTAAAATTTTGAAATTTACGTTTTTATTAACTTCGGTATATTTGTAATATTTTAAGACTATTTTCATGATTTTCTGAATCTGTTTTAAGTACACCTCAGTTCGTTAAATGTGAAATACAGGTATATACTGCGTTTCAGAAATTATTTTTAAATCATGAAACTTATGTTTTTATAAACTCCAGGATACTAATGATATTTTAAAACTATTTTTGTAATTTTCGGGGGCTGTTTTATTCGCACCTTAATTCGTTAATTTTAAAATTTTCGGGGCAGAGCGTTGCAGCATGACACGTGTTGGTTTCTCGTTAATTCAACTGATACGTGGCAGAAGCAGTATAATTCAAAAAACAAATAAATAAATAAACAGGGGATGTAACCCCGTTCTTCACCCCGTCTCTTTCTCTCTACAATCGATGGTCTCTCTCTCTCTAAAATCTCTCAATCTCTCATTCAACCTCACTTCTCTCTCTCACCGGTAATCTCTCACATCCCCCTCCACTGTTCTTCGCTTTCCGGTGATTTTGCCGCTTCTTCAGTCTGGCTGTCCGTCGGTGTCGCGTTGCCATCTCGTTCCTTTGAATTCCGGTTCGTTTCCGGTTAATTACCTCCGGCTTGGCATCCTGCTACTCCCGTTTTGCATATATACATATATGTATTCAGTATATATGTGTGTAATTGAGTGTGTTGATGTGTGTTTTGCGCGTGTGCGCGTGCAGTTGTGGTGGTGTTATTCGGCTGTGTATTCCACTTCCAGTTATTCGCGTATTGATTGGGTTTTTTAATACTTTCTGCAAAAAATTTGTCTGAGCAATTTCGTGATATAAAGAATTTTGTGTGAGAAATTATTAAAGTTAATCGGCGAAGTTACGCGTTGGAAACCCGGGGAATTGATCGGGTACTCGCGGAATTTTGTCGCCGTCCGCAATGACTATTTACGAGTGGACGGTGGACGGTGATGACGTTGTTCTGAGTCCTATAATTTAAAATACAAAATACGATCTAAAATGCAAATCGTGAATAAAATAAAAATATAAGATGTAAATAATAATTAGTTGGTACAAATCGGTGGTTGGGAATTGTTAATGTGGATGGCGTGATTGGTTTGGACTGAATGGATTGGTTGTGATTTGACGTCGAATTGTTCGACGGGTAGGCCGATAAACAGAGGAGGTGCTGCCCGAATTTTTGGAAATTAAATTCGGAAAATCGGGACATACCCTGTAATAATCGGAATGTCGAACGAGTATAAACAAGCATATACATATATTCTGTGCGGAACGTGATTGTATGTGGTGTGAATGTTTTGTTAAAACCCAATAACCCTAATTTCGTAAAATAATGAGTATACGTATTTTCTGAAAATGAACACCAAACCGATTTCTCGAGAACGTGAACCCTGACTGTTGGGTATGTTATGGTATTGTAATAATGTACATAATTTCGAGTCGGATTTGAATATCATTGGGTAAGAATTAGTATCGAGGATATGTCAAGCTTACTTAGACGTCTAACGTAGGGTATTTTGACCCTGTAGGTTATAGTCGAGAACCTGAAAGTGGACGATGGACTAAAGATAACCTAGTGGTCAGTCGACGAGCTCAGTAGAGTTTTAACAGGAAGACCTGAGTGTCGAAATCGAATCCAATGGGATCTAGTGGTTGGACGTTAGAGCCTGAACAACAAAGTCGGCTCAGTGTTGATCAATAATAGTTGTAAAGCCTTGTAAGGCAAGTACTTCCGAACTTTTCTTCAAGATATATTGCAATTATTTTCGAACTGTTTCATAACATGTCGTTATTATTTAACACAACTCCTGTTTTGTATTGCAAGTGTTTGTAAACTATTTAACCTTGAATCCTGATTTCTCTTGATCTTGAGCCATAAGCCTTATTATTTGTAATCCGTCCTTAATTGGTCCTCAGGCACCAAACCATACAAATATAATACTCCTTCCCAAAGGTATAACTACCAACACCAAACACTGAAAGAGAATGATTTGAAAACACAGAAACTTTCATACTCCAATCATTCTTAATAACATCAAAGAACCATATCTTGAAAAATCATTATTGGTCAAATACCTGACCCCTGTACAAACTGAAAACCATTTCTTATACATACCCTGTTATACCCTTGAGATATCCATGAGTTTCCTTACGTTTTTATGCAAATGTTTAACCGTTATTGATTATGATCTTGTTTTATTGAATCATATTGTTATCATATTGAACTGCTTTAGTATTGGATAGTTTTTATATATGTGTACCAGATTCGTGGTCAGACCATACCAATGGTCAAGTTAGGCCAATGTGTGCCTTGGATCCAGTAATTAGAGCAGTGATGTGTGCTTGCTCGGGGTTAGTGCGTGACTGATCAGCAGCCTAACCTTAGTTTTTAAAACTTAAAATGAATATCCAATTCTAATGATTAGTTAAAAAGAAACTTGATTCATCTGAATCATCTCACTAGATCATTGTTTAACCTCACTTATCGTTATTATGACTTGCTGAGCTAGTTAGCTCACTCTTGCGATTCTTTTTATGTATTCTACAGTTAAAAAGGGGTACGGTTGATAGCGAGGTTTCCCAGTTCAATGTACGAGCTAGGATTCCAGATTGAGTTGGTTCGAGCTAGCAGAAGCTTATGGAGGTAGTGAGATAGTAAGATTGTAAGATTAATTTTATTATCAATTATAAGTTAAATGAGTTGGGATTTGGTGCGTTGTAATAAAAATTAAGGTTGTGGCTTGTTTTCATACTTTAACCTGTTGCGATCCGTGGTTTCGTGAAGCAGGGTCATTATAATCAATATTTCTTTTACAGAATTATATATTGTGTATGTGTTGTGGACCCCAAACTTCTGTCCCGGGTTTGGAGGACGCCACAGGTTGGTATCAGAGCTACAGGTTATAAGTCACTGAAACAAGTCTAGATTGTCGGGATTGGGTAGAGGGTTAGGATTAGGATTAGGAAATAGAAAGATAAGACGTTGTGAGGTTGAATGCGATTGTATAGTAGGTCTCCGGTACGGTTCGTATCATGATTTGGGATTCTTAACTTGTGACGTGATTCCCAGACAACGGCAATGGCGGATCCTGGTTTTCCTATATCATCTGATCGTTTGGAGCTTTCCGTTCGAGGATCATCTTCTCTCAGATTTGATTTGCACCTTGTTCCTCCATCAGTATTAATGGTACTATCTTACCTTCTGTTATAACAGTTGCACTTCTTCAAGCTATTCTACCATCTCTTGATACGAGACTATCTATTTAAGAACCTCCATCTGTTTATTCTTGTTTTACTGGACATTCGGCTGTAAGTGTATCTCTTTAGATTTTCCTACATCCTGTTCTATACCCTCAGTTTAAAACTTGTCCTATAAAGCAATAGTACCTACGAGGATGGATTCGAGGGTTACTGAAAATGGTGAGTACTTGAGATATAAATAATGGTGAGAAGAAGTTTAGAAAGAAAATTTAAGTGTTCTGGAGGATAGCTGTTAACAGGTTAAAAGAAGCCATTAGTAATTAGGCCACCCATGGCTGGCTTGTGGAATGTATTAGATAAGTATTGAAAAGAGAGAGTTAGAGGAGATTATGGATCTAGAGATTTCTTGAAGTTAGATAATGGTGTTATGATGATGTGATATTTATTTTAACAAGACAATGTGACATTAGCCGACTTGTTGACTATTGGATAGTCTGTTTTACTTAACGATCGCATAGTTGATAACGGAAGTATTACCAGTATGGAAGCTTGATGTGAAGCTACGAATAAGATAGCATGCAACGACAATTAAAGTTTTCGTCGATTAAGGAAGGCAAATGGACCCGATAAAGGAGAAAAGGTAGATTAAAGTGAATGGACCTTTATATATGATCATTCCATTAATTTGGTACCTTGTTATAGGTCGGAAGGACAATAACCAACTCATATAGTAAGGACAACCAGGTTTGTGATTTTCCAAACTTTTTAAACAAGTTTTCGAAAAAGATTTTCCTTTACAAATTTCTAAAAGCCTTTTCGAATAAAATGATTTTTAAATATTGGTTGTCAAGTTACTACTTGAGTTTCTTGTTTGTTAGAAAGCCCGGATTACCTGGAAAGATGCTGTTTCAGACTTAGTATTGCAAATTTCGAGAACGAAGTAACCTATGTTTATAAAGAAGTTGATTATTCCTAACAGTAAAGTGCAAGTATTGTTTGATAAGATTAACAACAGAATCAGTGTGCGGAGCAATTGCTCATCCAATTACAGGATTATCCAAGTTCAAAGAATTCACTGATCTAACAGAAGTCTGAGTATGACTGAAGGAGATTGAGAAGATTTCCAGATTTCCTAAAAAAAAGAAGAAGAATATTATTAACACAAGGATCTCTATGTTGAATGCTTCGGGGTTATTCTAAATTGAAAAAGGAAACTCGAGGTTGTCTGGTAGGGACGTCATTATGATCGAGTTGTTAAAGTATTATATGTAGAGGTATGATGATAAAGACGCCAGACGTGACAAGTAAGAATCTACCATAATGCTTAATTTGCGAAGGCATTTCAACGTACTTTCTAAAGTTATTATATGAAACAATGGAGATATGATCGAACAAGTTCGAAAGATGAATACAAGTGAAATGTGGATGATGACCCATGGTATCGTTCTTGTCTTCAATATTACAACGTATATTCCCTTTTTGATTCCTAAATAAGTATGAACTTCTTTTCTTAAATAAACTCATTGTTATGATATCGAAAAGGTGGATATTGCATTCCTTTCAAATTTAATTGTTTCCCCCAAATTTTGTTTTCTGATTGGGACAAACAGTGTTATGGTGAGACACTTTGTCAGAATGACGAAGAGTCGGGTGGGACGCCACCTAATCATATGCTGTATGCCATATGGTATGAAAGACTGGCCATCTTAAGTACCAATGTGGTTGTCTCATTCATATTCAAATCCTTACTTCTTTCTTTTCAACTCTAATTTTTGTTGAATTTTGAATTTTGAATCCTTCTAGTTGTTTTGTTGTACTGTCGTTCTTTGCCAGAAGTTTTCAAACAGAAATCAACGTATCCTGAATCAAGTGCACGAAGTTCCATCTACATCTTATGTATGGGAAGGAAATAAGGGCACCTGGCGAGGATTGCAAATCACTAGTCCCAGTGAAGAAGCCACTAGGAATCAAGGGAATCTACTCCAATTAGGATACGTCTTCGAGAACGAGAATATGCGACTTTCCTGTGAAATATGTTGTTTAGATTATGGACGTGACAACATGGATGACGATGGTAAGTACCTTATGTGTTAAAGTATTAAAAGATGTGAGAGAAACTTAATTGTTTATCTCTCAAAGTTTTGTTGATGAAATAAATTACCCTGTTGAATTGATAAGATTATGGTTAAAAGAATTAGCAAGTCAAGAACATGTAGTTGTTAAATAAGTAAGTACCAATGGTGGAATTGAGGTATTCTGGCAATAAATTGTGAAGAATTGATATAATTTGAGATAAGAGGATTTGATATTATTCTAAGGAATGGATTAACTATGGAAACATGATGCCCAAACGAACAATCATGATGAAGAGATAGTCCTGAAGACGTTAAATGAGAATAGGATGAGGCATAAAGGAAAAATGGAGGTAAAGAATTGGTTAACGATGATTACGATGATCAAGATGTGAGTATTACGGTAATTATGGGATAAATAAAAGTTAGAGGCAAACAAAATTGAAGATTTTATGACAATTAAAGAGTTTGAAGATATGTTTCCAGATAAGTTATCAACATTTCCTCCAGATAGAGAAATGAAGCTCGCGATTGACGTAGCACCGGGAACGAAGCCAGTGACCAAGGCCTTACATAAAATGGCACCAGTTACAAGGAGGAAGTTAGCAAAGCAGATGCAAGAGACGCTAGAAGAAGAAGCGATTAAACCCAGTGCATCCCATGAGGTGCACCAGTACTAATTATTAATAAGAAAATGGAAGTATGAGATTATGCATCGACTAAAGAAAGCTCAACAAGTTTACTATCAAGAGTAAGTATTTGTTACCTCGAACTAGTAATTTGTTGATCAAATAGAAGAAGCAAAGCATTTCCTAAAAATTGATTTAAGATTTGGGCGTTACCAATTAGAGATTGAACCTATGGAAATAATCTTTAAGGAATATCTGGATGAGTCGTACTTGTGTTACTTAAAGTCAATGGAGGACCATGCAAAGTATTTAATGACAACTGAGGAGTCAGAAAAAAAAAAGTTGTATGTAAAGTTTGCAAGGTGAAAGTTTTGATGATAGAAAGCATAAGTAATCAGTGAGGAGGAGACCAAAGGAGATCCAATAGAAATTAAAGTTACTATGAATGAAAAGAGACCAGAAACACCAACAAAAGTAAGGAGTTTTACCATGGACTGGTTATTATTGAAAATTTGTGCAAGATTTCTCGGAAGTTGCAATACCTTCGACGAAGCTAACCAGGAAAAAGCAAGAAATTTATACGAAATGGAGATGGGTAAAGAAATTTTTGCAGAGTTAAAGGAGAGAATGGTTACATCGCCTGTTTTATCATTTCGAAAGTATCAAGGAGATATGGTAATTATAGTGATGCTTCTCATAAGGGAGTAGGATGTGTGTTGATGCAGCACAATAAAGTTATTGTATATGCACCCAGACAACCGAAACCTTATGAGCAGAAGTATCCTAATTATAACTAGGACTAATAGTAATAATAATTATTTTGAAAGATTGGGAAACATGATATGTACGGAGAAAGATGTAATATCTATATGGACCATAAGAGGTTGAAGTATGTATTCACGAGGAAAAGTAAATATAGAGGTAAGCAATAAGCAAAAAGGAGAAAACGAACATAGAAACTGTACCAGAAGAATTATCTATGGAATTTTAGAAGTTGGAATTGGAAGTCAGGGTTTATAATCCAAAAAGGAGCAAGGATGGATAGTATGACCTTTCAGTCGAAGTTGTTAGGAGAAAGATAAGGAGATGTAAAGAGAAGATAATGGATCACGATGTTAGCAGTTAGTAAAAGGAAATTTATACGCCCAGGAGAACGAGCATGATATCCCCAGGTTTTCTTCCAGCACTTGAATGCTACAAGTAAAAGGATTAAGAAATGAGATCACACAGGGAATTTACAATATAAAGTATTTAATCTATTGGAGAGATGCCCATATGTACGGAAATTTTAAGAAAAAAAAATAGTGATAACTAGGTATAAGAAGGAAATTTCAAGATGAATTAGGGAGTGTTTGATATGTCGAAGAATTAAGGCGAAGTATGAGAGGCCTAGTGGATAAGGCAGACCCAGGGAGTGGTTTTACAAGAAGCGAATCGTGAAGTGTATCAATAATGTTAATGAGAAGAAGGAATAAAATTATGAGAGTATGTACTGATTATCGGGAGTTTAAAAAAAACAACGAATAAGAATAAGTGACCCCCATAAAGAATTGACTACTTATGAGACCTAATTCAAGAAATGTGATATGTATCAATGATTAACTTAAGATCCAACCTGAGAACATAACAAAGATTATGACCAAAATGAGTTAAGAGCATTGCAAGATCTGGTGATATTATGTGAAATAACAAGCATACCAGTTGGCTATAAGGAATTAAGAAATATATTGTATAAGGAGTACTCAGATAAGTAAATTGTATTTATTAATAACATCCTCAGCCATTCAAGGAATAAGAAAGTATGTGTGGAATACCCAAGGATTTTTCTCCAAAAATCAGAAGGAAAGCAACTATACGTTGAGTTTTCAAGAATGAAATTCTGACTAAGGTTAACAAAAGATTCTGAATTAATCCATTAACAACTACCTAAGCAAAGCAAAGCCATATGGTAGCAGATGCCTCATGCTGACAAAAAGGATTAGATGTAATTAAGACCACCGAGGAGCTAATAGATGAATTGGAAAAAAAATAGAATCTGAAGTTCAAATACTTAAAGATGATAATACGTGAATATATGAGATTACTTTTCAGCCTTAACTAATGAAAAGGAGTAATAAATGTTTAAATGTTTGAAAACCAAGTTGAAAATGAGCACCGCCTAACATCCTTAAATAAAGAGTCAAAGTACGGAAATGGTTCAGGAACTGTAAGATATGTTGAGAGGTTGAGTTTTAAGGAAACATTGGAATGATCATTTATCAGTGATATCATCTTTGGAATGCCACTTTACCAAGCTTCATATAAACGCAAGTGTAGGTCCCCATTTCTATTAAAGTAAAGTGAGAAAGAGAAAGTTATCAAATTCTAAGTTAAATCGGCACACCAAGAGCGTAGTGATATTGATTGAAGCAGCTTGGAGTAGACAAAGAAAGAAGACGAAATTTAATTGAGAGAAAGTATGAGTATAGAAATAGGACCAGTAGTGTTAGTAAAAGTGTCGTCTTGAAAAAGACTGGATAAATTTGAATAGAAGGGACAAGCTGTCCTAAAATTAGTGAACCATTCGAGGTATTGATAAATATAGATAAAGTTGTTCATAAATGATATGACCGTCACACCTGTGTGTACACCTAATGTATTTTACTTGTCAATGTTACAGTTATAAGTATTGAGTTTGGATTAAATGATTGATCAGGAGCCAATGGGGCTCTTGTTCAAGTTATTCTGCATATAGTGATCAATCCAAATTCTTGATCGTCAAAGGCAAGTCCTTGGAAATGAGTGCATACCTATTGTGAGTACGTTTGAACCCTCGAGTAGAAGGGTCTACTTAGGAATTAAAATGAGATATGCTAGACAAATATCCTCACTTGTGTAACTAGACCAGATTCTGAGGATAATATCTTTTTAAGGGGGGAAGGATATAACGACTCGTGTATTCTTTTTGAATTATTTAATTGTGCAATTATGGAAATTATTAAATAAATAAGATATGTGTGTTAGTTTTGACCGCTATGTGTTGTTTGATTAGTATCCATATGTGAATTATAATGTATCGGGTTGTCCGCGCGATTAATTATGGGATCGTATTGAATTGTTTTCACTTTTAAAAGTGAATTAATGCAAATTTAATTGCATAAATATTTTAAATGTCTCTAAAATTGTTTTCATGGTTTTATAATTACAATAATTATTTTTGGGATTTTATAAAAATTTAGAAATCAATATTTCCTCAATTATTTAGCCCTGTATGATTTTCTGAGTGTGTTTAATGATAAAATCCATATTTAATTATGGGAATCTTCAAAAATTATGAAACTCATATTTATTTAAGTTTGAAATATTCCGAGATTTTTAAAATTATTTTGGGAATTTTCAGAATTAATTTCACCCGCGCCTTGTTTCGTTAATTGTTAAAAAGCGGGTATAAATTACGTTTCAAAAATTGTTTTAAAATTTTGAAATTTACGTTTTTATTAACTTCGGTATGTTTGTAATATTTTAAGACTATTTTCATGATTTTCTGAATCTGTTTTAAGTACACCTCAGTTCGTTAAATGTGAAATACAGGTATATACTGCGTTTCAGAAATTATTTTTAAATCATGAAACTTATGTTTTTATAAACTCCAGGATACTAATGATATTTTAAAACTATTTTTGTAATTTTCGGGGGCTGTTTTATTCGCACCTTAATTCGTTAATTTTAAAATTTTCGGGGCAGAGCATTGCAGCATGACACGTGTTGGTTTCTCGTTAATTCAACTGATACATGGCAGAAGCAGTATAATTCAAAAAAAAATAAATAAATAAACAGGGGATGTAACCCCGTTCTTCACCCCGTCTCTTTCTCTCTATAATCAATGGTCTCTCTCTCTCTAAAATCTCTCAATCTCTCGTTCAACCTCACTTCTCTCTCTCACCGGTAATCTCTCACATCCCCCTCCACTGTTCTTCGCTTTCCGGCGATTTCGCCGCTTCTTCAGTCCGGCTGTCCGTCGGCGTCGCGTTGCCATCTCGTTCCTTTGAATTCCGGTTCGTTTCCGGTTAATTACCTCCGGCTTGGCATCCTGCTACTCCCGTTTTGCATATATACATATATGTATTCAGTATATATATGTGTAATTGAGTGTGTTGATGTGTGTTTTGCGCGTGTGCGCGTGCAGTTGTGGTGGTGTTATTCGGCTGTGTATTCCACTTCCAGTTATTCGCGTATTGATTGGGTTTTTTAATACTTTCTGCAGAAAATTTGTCTGAGCAATTTCGTGATATAAAGAATTTTGTGTGAGAAATTATTAAAGTTAATCGGCGAAGTTACGCATTGGAAACCCGGGGAATTGATCGGGTACTCGCGGAATTTTGTCGCCGTCCGCAATGACTATTTACGAGTGGACGGTGGACGGTGATGACGTTGTTCTGAGTCCTATAATTTAAAATACAAAATACGATCTAAAATGCAAATTGTGAATAAAATAAAAATATAAGATGTAAATAATAATTAGTTGGTACAAATCGGTGGTTGGGAATTGTTAATGTGGATGGCGTGATTGGTTTGGACTGAATGGATTGGTTGTGATTTGACGTCGAATTGTTCGACGGGTAGGCCGATAAACAGAGGAGGTGCTGCCCGAATTTTTGGAAATTAAATTCGGAAAATCGGGACATACCCTGTAATAATCGGAATGTCGAACGAGTATAAACAAGCATATACATATATTCTGTGCGGAACGTGATTGTATGTGGTGTGAATGTTCTTTTAAAACCCAATAACCCTAATTTCGTAAAATAACGAGTATACGTATTTTTAGAAAATGAACACCAAACCGATTTCTCGAGAACGTGAACCCTGACTGTTGGGTGTGTTATGGTATTATAATAATGTACATAATTTCGAGTCGGATTTGAATATCATTGGGTAAGAATTAGTATCGAGGATATGTCAAGCTTACTTAGACGTCTAACGTAGGGTATTTTGACCCTGTAGGTTATAGTCGAGAACCTGAAAGTGGACGATGGACTAAAGATAACCTAGTGGTCAGTCGACGAGCTCAGTAAAGTTTTAACAGGAAGACCTGAGTGTCGAAATCGAATCCAATGGGATCTAGTGGTTGGACGTTAGAGCCTGAACAACAAAGTCGGCTCAGAGTTGATCAATAATAGTTGTAAAGCCTTGTAAGGCAAGTACTTCCGAACTTTTCTTCAAGATATATTACAATTATTTTCGAACTGTTTCATAACATGTCGTTATTATTTAACACAACTCCTGTTTTGTATTGCAAGTGTTTGTAAACTATTTAACCTTGAATCCTGATTTCTCTTGATCTTGAGCCATAAGCCTTATTATTTGTAATCCGTCCTTAATTGGTCCTCAGGCACCAAACCATACAAATATAATACTCCTTCCTAAAGGTATAACTACCAACACCAAACACTGAAAGAGAATGATTTGAAAACACAGAAACTTTCATACTCCAATCATTCTTAATAACATCAAAGAACCATATCTTGAAAAATCATTATTGGTCAAATACCTGACCCCTGTACAAACTGAAAACCATTTCTTATAAATACCCTGTTATACCCTTGAGATATCCATGAGTTTCCTTACGTTTTTATGCAAATGTTTAACCGTTATTGATTATGATCTTGTTTTATTGAATCATATTGTTATCATATTGAACTGCTTTAGTATTGGATAGTTTTTATATATGTGGACCAGATTCGTGGTCAGACCATACCAATGGTCAAGTTAGGCCAATGTGTGCCTTGGATCCAGTAATTAGAGCAGTGTTGTGTGCTTGCTCGGGGTTAGTGCGTGACTGATCAGCAGCCTAACCTTGGTTTTTAAAACTTAAAATGAATATCCAATTCTAATGATTAGTTAAAAAGAAACTTGATTCATCTGAATCATCTCACTGGATCATTGTTTAACCTCACTTATCGTTATTATGACTTGCTGAGCTAGTTAGCTCACTCTTGCGATTCTTTTTATGTATTCTACAGTTAAAAAGGGGTACGGTTGATAGCGAGGTTTCCCAGTTCAATGAACGAGCTAGGATTCCAGATTGAGTTGGTTCGAGCTAGCAGAAGCTTATGGAGGTAGTGAGATAGTAAGATTGTAAGAATAATTTTATTATCAATTGTAAGTTAAATGAGTTGGGATTTGGTGCGTTGTAATACAAATTAAGGTTGTGGCTTATTTTCATACTTTAACCTGTTGCGATCCGTGGTTTCGTGAAGCAGGGTCATTATAATCAATATTTCTTTTACAGAATTATATATTGTGTATGTGTTGTGGACCCCAAACTTCTGACCCGGGTTTGGAGGACGCCACAAGTAGTATGGACTTAATATTAGAAAATTTAGCTGAGCCCTTTACCATAGAAGTGGCCAATCAGGATAAAGTTTCAGTCAGCCAATTTTACCCTAGGTGTCAACTAGGACTTTGCATGAATTCCTTTTCAGTGGACCTAATACCCTTTGAGTTAGGAGAATTTGATGTGATTCTAGGAATGGATTGGTTGTCCTAGCATAAGGCAAATATTGATTGTAAAAAAAAGAAAACTTTTGTAGTATACGGAAGATCATATCAGGATAACTTACAAAGGGCAGAAACAGGAAAAAAATTTCTCTCGATACTGGAAGCAAGAAAACTATTGAGACAAGGGTGTGAGGCGTACTTTGCCCATATTGTGGACACTGAGAAAAAGCACCTAGTTTGGATGAGATTCCCATAGTTAGTGAATTTTTGGATGTTTTTCCAGATGAGTTTCCAGGATTACTACCAGATCGTGAGATTGAGTTCTTCATCGATCTAATTCTAGGAGCAGAACCATTTTCAAAGGCTCCGTATCTTATGGCCCCAGTGGAGATGAAGGAACTAGTTAAACAACTTCAGGAAATTTTGGATAAAAGGGTAATTAGACCAAGTGTATCTCCGTGGGGCGCACCAGTGTTATTCATAAAGAAGAAAGACGAAAGTATGAGGTTGTGTATTGATTATTGAGAACTGAATAAATTAACCATCAAGAATAAGTACCCTCTACCCAGGATTGATGACCTGTTTGACCAGCTTAAAGGAGCATGCTGTTTCTTGAAGATTGATTTAAGATCGGGTTATCACCAGCTGAAAATTAGGCCTGAAGATATACCGAAGAATACATTTCGAACCAGGTATGGCCATTACCAGTTCTTAGTGATGTCGTTTGAATTGACTAATGCACCAGCAACTTTTATGGATTTAATGAATCGGGTGTATAAGGAGTACCTGGATAAGTTTGTTATTGTATTTATTAATGACATCCTCATCTATTCAAAGACCAAAGACGACCCTGCTGAACACCTAAGGATTGCTCTGCAAAGGCTGAGGGAAAAGCCGTTGTACGCTAAGTTTTCGAAATGTGAATTTTGGTTGGAGGAAGTTCAGTTTTTGGGTCATATAGTGGGTAAGGATGGTATTAAAGTGGATCCCGTGAAGATTGAAGTTGTATTTAGATGGGAACAGCCGAAGACTCCGACAGAAGTTAGAAGTTTTCTTGGACTAGCAGGCTACTATAAAAGGTTTGTGAAGGACTTTGCCAAGATTATAACTCCACTGACCAAGTTGATTAGGAAAAATGAGAGGTTTGTTTGGACCGAGAAATGTGAAGAAAGTTTCCAGGAGTTGAAAAAGAGATTAGTAACAGCACCTATGTTAACATTACCAGATGAAACAGGGAATTTCGTGATCTACAGTGATTCTTCTCTGAAAGGATTAGGTTGTGTGTTAATGCAACATGATAAGGTTATTGCGTATGCGTCCAGGTAGTTAGAACCCCATTAGCAGAAGTACCCAGTGCATGATTTGGAATTAGCAGCAATAATATTCGCATTAAAGCTAAAGAGGCATTACTTGTACAGAGAGAAGTGCGACATTTACACGGATCATAAAAGCTTAAATTATATATTCACCCAAAAGGATTTAAACATGAGACAACGAAGATGGTTGTAGCTAATCAAAGATTATGATTGTTCCATCAACTATCATCCGGGCAAAGCCAATATGGTAGCAGATGCCTTAAACAGGAAGGAAAGATTAAATAGATCAAAATTTCTGAAAGACTCGTAAGGGGATTGGAAAAGCTGGAAATTGAAGTTCAAGTGCCGAAAGGTAACAAAGAGCCTTTATATGAAATCACTTTTCAGCCAGAATTGATGGAAAGAATAAGAAGGTGCCAAGAGGAAGTTATGAACAAAGGATTGGATAATTTAACGAGAGAAGTAGTTTTTACTCAAAAGGATAGCAAAGATAAGTTCAGGTTTTCTTCAAGAATATGGATCCCCATTGTGACTGAATTGAAGAATGAGATATTGCGAGAAGCTCATAATTCTAGATTCTCTATTCACCCGGGGAGTACCAAAATGTATCAAGACTTAAAGAGGAACTTCTGGTGGCCAGGAATGAAGAAGGAGATTACGGATTGGGTCAACAAATGTCATGTGTGTCAGATGGTAAATGAAGAACATCAAAGGCCAAGTGGATTGTTGCAACCTTTGGAGATCCCACAGTGGAAATGGGAAGAGATTGCAATGGATTTCGTGGTAGGATTGCCAAAGATAAAGTCAAATCATGATGCTATCTGGGTAATCATTGACAGATTGACCAAGACAACACATTTCCTCCCTATCAATGAGAGATATTCTTTGGAAAAGTTAGTTACAATGTATTTGAATGAAATAGTGATCAAGCATGGAGTTCCCGTGTCCATCGTATTAGATCGAGACCCAATATTCAACTCCAGATTTTGCACTAAGTTTTAAGAGTGTTTGGGAACTAAGTTAAACATGAGCACTGCTTATCATCCTCAGACAAATGGCCAAAGTGAGAGAATGATTCAGATAATAGAAGATATGTTAAGGGCTTGTTCTTTGGATTTCAAGGGAAACTGGGATGATCATCTACCATTGATTGAGTTTTTTTTATAACAAAAGCTATCATGCTAGCATTGGAATGCAACCCTACGAAGCCGTATATGGACGTAAGTGTAGATCACCATTGTATTGGGACGAGGTAGGAGAAAAGAAAGTGTTAGGACCTGAGCTAGTACAACAAACTAGAGATGCAGTGGCATTGATTCAGAAAAGATTGGAAGTCGCCCAGGATAGGCAGAGGAAGAATACATATTTACATCGGAAGGATATGAATTTTGAGATAGGGTCACTGGTGTTGTTAAAGGTATCACAATAGAAAGGGTTAGTTTGGTTTGGACAGAAAGGTAAGCTTAGCCCCAAATATATAGGGCCATTTGAAGTTTTGAAGCAAATAGGGAAGGTCGCGTACGAGATAGCGTTACCACCATATTTGCAGCATATTCATAATGTGTTCCACGTATCCATGTTGAAGCCGTATATCCCTGATTCAAACCAAGTAATTGAGTATGAACCGATCAAGCTTTGTCCTATGTGGAACGGCCAATCCAGATATTAGATCGTAGGGAGCATGTACTTAGAGATAAATCTATTCCTATAGTTAAAGTACTTTGGAGAAACCCTAGGGTAGAAGAGTCTACCTGGGAATTAGAGTCAGATATGCTTGACAAATATCCTCACTTATTTAATTAGTTAAGATTCCGGGGACAAAAATTTTTTAACGGGGGAAAGATATAACGACTCGTATATTTTTGTAATATTTAAAGGTGTAATTATTACGTAATTAATTAAATAAAGAATTATATATTGATTTTGATCTCTGTGCTTTATTTATTACTAGTGGTATGTGATTGTTGGGTTGTGTGGATTATTTGTATGATTGTTTGTGGAACCATATAATTTTTGTTTCGCTTTTAAAAGTGGTTTTATGGTAAATTTAATTTCAAAAATATTTGGATTATCTCTAAAATTGATTTTTATAATTTTATAATTTTAATAATTATTTTTAGGATTTTATAAAATTGAGAAACTAATATTTTATTAATTATTTATGTTTAAATAATTTTCTCATTACACTTATTGGTAAGATCAGTATTTAATACCAAAATTCTTCAAAAATTACGAAACTCAGATTTTATTAAGTTTTTAATATTCTGAGAATTTTAGAATTATTTTGGAGATTTTTGGGATTAATTTACCTGCGCATTGTTTCGTTTAATCGTTAAATGTGGGTATAAGTTATATTTTTAAAATGCTTTAAAAATTATAAAAAATTTATTTTAGTAACTTCAAATTATTTGTGATATTTTGAGACTATTTTGGAATTTTTCCGATTAACTTTCGTGCGCAGCTTTATGTCGATAATTGCATTTTTGTATCAAAATTCAGGTTAAAAAGCATAGGAATCACACGTGGCAGATATAGGCAATTCAGTGATATGTGTTTTGTGGTAAGAATAGAAAACAAATATTAATAATAAACAAAAATATATACAAAATTCCACCCCCTTTCCTTCTCCTCCACCGCGGTATCAATCTCTCAACTCTCTTTGTCTCCTCCTCCTTCGTTCACTCAGTCCTCATCCTCGCCTTCTCTTTTTCCTTTGTTAATTCCCCTTCTTTTTTTTATTTCTTGTTCACTATTTCCGTTTCTTCTCCGGCCGCCATCGATATTTTTGGTTATTGCCAACCTCCTGGTTATTACTCCTGTTGCTTACTTCGTATATATATGTGCGTATATATATATGTGTTCAGTGTGTGTGTCGGGTTCGAGTATGTCCCCGTTCCCCTATTTTTGGCTGATGTTCTTTTGGGTTTCCGGTTGATTGTTGTCGTCTGTGGTTGTGGCGCGTGTTAGCGCGCGTGTTGTGCAGTTTGGGATTTAATTATTTTCTGATTTTGTGCAGGAATTTTTGATTAATATTTCATGATATTAAATTTAATTCGGGCGGAAGATGATTTTAATAATCGGTGAAATTTATTAGGAAACCCGACTCATGTCGGGCACCAATTAATTTTGCTGCCATCCGCGATGAATTTTTACGAGCGGACGGTGGATGGTGATGATTTTATCTGAGTCCTAAATATTTTAAAATAAATTAAACAATTCGTATAAATTATTTTTGAACATAAATAAATATTGGTGTTACGAGTTGTATCGAGTTGTAGATTGTGGAATGGAATTTGTTAGGAATTGACGTCGATTGATGTTTCGACGGGTAGGTCTATAAATAGAGGAGTCGTTGTCCAAATTTTCTGAAAATTACTATTACATACGAATCGAGTATATATATATCTACATAAATATAAGTCAAACCCTAATTGTTATATGTATTATTATGTGCATTATTACATGTGTAATATTATACGAATATGTACGAGTCAGGAATCACTATCGTTGGGTAATTGTCTAGAGAGGATATGTCAAGCATAACTGGTCATCTAACCTAGGTTGTTTCGATTCTGTAGGTTCAAGTCGAAGGACCCAGTAGTTAAAGTCGGTTAGAGTCAAGCCAGTGTTAGTGTGAAGATTCGCAAGGCAAGTATCCTTGAACAAATCTTTTACAGTTCAATATATATGAATAATTGTTCATTTAGTTTACGTACTGGAACATAATGTTTTAAGTTACGTATCCCCCGTATTTAAATATGTATTATTAACTTACGGTTTGGGGGAAAAGTGACTTCTGAAAATGCCTATCTCTAGATTGTGATTAAAACTGGTGAGATTTTTGAAAGTGTGTTGTAATATAACTTTTTAAAAGAGTTAGGTATAATTGATTTTGGAAACTGGATAAAAATGTATCAGATATTGGATGATGGCGTAAGAGGCTGTAACGACCCAGTGGGTTTGTGTAAGTGGCTAAGTCGGTTGCGCGCCCTATTTAAACCGCTTAGTCCAGCGTGACAGAGACCTGGCTAGTCTCTGAGTCCTGGAACAGGTTGTGGTGGGATAGACTGATCAGTTGTCCCTAGAATTCGTCAAATTATATATTTGATTTTGTTTTAGTAGTTCCCGTAAGGGAAGAAGTGGTTTTATGGTCCCCGTAATGGGACAGATGATTTATGGTTCCTGTAATGGAACATTGGTTTTGGAAATGGAAATAGCATGCTAAAATTGGACTATGGTATTTATGCACAACACACGATAGATAATTTTTCTTATAGAGCATGCTAGTTTTGATATCCAGTTTATACATATTTTACTTATTTTCATAAACGAGTTATGATATATATTCCTATACTATTTTTTTATATACATTGCTTTACTTGTTATTCATATAGTGGTACTATTGAGCAACTGATTGCTCACCCTTGCAGCTTGTTTTATATTTATATATTGCAGATGTCTTGAAGACCAGTCAGACCATGGCAAAATAGGGTGTCAGCCCCCTCCGGTCCTGACTCGTCTGAGGTAGTTTGTATCAGACCCTGAGGTCTGATGAGTTGTTGCAATAAGTTAGAGTGTTGGGTTGTGGAATAAATTAGTTGTAGTGTTGTAACCTAAATAATACTTGAACCTGTATCTGATCCTGGTTTAGGGTCGTCTTTATATAATAGTGTTTAATTAGTAGTTTATATTCGTGGTTTGTTATATTTTAGTGACGTCAGCCCCTGACCCCGGGGTTGAGGCCGTCACAGGCCTAGGTTAGACCTTGGTGCCATTCCAAGTGCATAAGTTAGATTTAGGTCTTAAGAGTCCAGTATGATAGTTTTGGGAGGAATACCTAGAGTAGAAGGGTGTCAAAGACCCTAAGTCACACAAGGTGTCACCAAGAGAATGCAAATGAGAGCGCTATGACTTAGCAATTAGTTTTGTGAACCTATGAGCGAGGCCTAGGTAGGCCTTAGTGTTTACAAGTAGATAGAGGTCAATATAGTGTAAGGCCATAAGTATGGTCGAGAGAAATGAGATGACCAAGCTTAGGCACTTCGAGTTTTGAGACTAGTAAAGTTGCATTATGATAGTCAATTAGTGGAGATTAGATGAGTGAGATCATTCAATACCCAATGATGCACCAAGTCTAGATAATAGATTTCATGTACTTAACTGTGATTATTTGCTCCAAGGTGAATAGTGATAATATATAGTAATGTGTGTTGATTTTAGGTCTTATGCGAAATAAGACACTAAATGCTACTTGTAGTCAAATTATGAATTAGCATTAGAGTCGATTGTTCTTATAAGAGTCCTTTATAATGAGAGTTATTATTATTGCGTAGGATCAAGTAAAGATAGGAAGCTTGCCATCAAGGTCGAGTAGTGCTCCCGGTTGCTCCTAATCCAAGTGGAGTTCTAGATAAAGCCTTCTTTAAGGCAAGTGTCTCTCCCTCGTCAAATCTATTTTTATGCAAATATTTTGAACCATTCTTTTTGGACAGTCATAGTATGCTTGCTTAGAGTTATTGATATTGTCGTTACCAATATATATTGTTGCAAGTACCTTAATCTTAAATTCAGATGTTATAAATGTTATGCCATGCCTATGATTATCGCAATTGTTCCAAGTTTATTTATGCATTAGTAAAGATCATTCGCTTATCTATATCCTGCCCCAGCTTGACTTAGTACCTATAATTGATATACCCCGATTGCTTGTTCCATACCAAAATACCTTCATAAGCTCAGGTATTTTAATTTCCGTGATCATAAAACTACTATTGATCTGACACTATATACCTGTACCTTTAAAACCTTGAGATATCAATAATCCAACTTCATACTTCTTCATTACCCTTTTATTATCATACCCAAACTTTGTAACTAGACATGTTCCAGGTACTACACTCAAATTTGAGATCCCTACATTTGTTGATTATCGTCATGGTTCTTTTTCAATACTTTCTTCCTTAGTTGTTAAATCATTGATACTCATCATTGATGACCATGCCAGTGAGAAGATAACTCATTTCTAATAAGAGTTTCATAACTCTTATCCTTGACTTATAATTGAAATTTTATCATTTAGAATCATTGTAATTTCTCTCTAGCATCCGTTTTATAAAAGATAATTGCTTTGCAAACAAAATAATGATTTATTGAGATTGTTGGATTGGAATGAGATGCAAGTCCCTTTCAAACTTGTTATACTAGGATTAAAAGTTGCCTAGGGATCCCAATTAAAATTTGTTAGAACCCAGCGAGGTTCGGGATTACTTCGCGGCTGATCACCGGCTGTAATCCGCAGCGTCATAAAATGATGTTGAGCAATGATTTAATTAAAAAATAATTTTGACGTCAAACGCCTTACAGATGAGTCGTTGATAGATTTAACTATCAGTTTTGTTCAGACGCTCGTTTACCTATGGAATAGGGTATTCGTTTGCGTAAATCGGACACCAGACCCAGATTTCAGCAAATCTGTAGCAGCCAATTCAGAATCCGTATCTAATATGATTCTCATAATTAGAACAAATATAAATCATGTATATATCAGTATATATACAGATTACATAATCATCTTATGATTATACAACTCACATGAATATCATATATTCAAAACCGTACATATATAAGCATATTATATCAACATCAAATCATGGCGAATCACGTACATACTCATATATCGAAAACAGGTAAACACATAAACGAATTAAAAACTTTTCGCAAGTAGCTCTGATGCCATTGAAGGGTTTTTAGCACATAAACGCAGCGAAAACGTAAATTTAAATCTTAAAAAACCGAAACCCTCTGCAGGATCCATGCGAAAAATAATATTTAATTCGTAGTTCAGTATGTTTACCTTAAAAAACATTACGTTAATGGAAAGATGGAGATCTTTAATGGCAATCCAAAAATGATGAACGGAGATCCTTAGCAGCTACTCCTCAAGTGTGAAGCACTCCATCGGTATCCACCAAGAAAACGATGTAATGAAGGAGGAGGAGATGGAGAGAATTAGGGTTTTTGTAAATCTTTTTGGTTGAGGGAAAAATAGGGTCTATAATAGTATATTTATAGGCAAAATTTTCAGCTGAAAATTTTCCCATAAAATATTATTATTATTAAACCTTTATTATTCTCACTAATAATTAAAACACCTTTTAATCGTTAATCCTTTTTCTAAACACTTTAGAAATAATTCTCTCTCTTGATTTAATTTCCAAAAATTAAATTCTTAATTAATAATATTAAGAACCTTTTCTAAATTAATTTATAATCAATTAAATCTCATTTAATCAATTATTAAATTTGCCAATTAATTATTTATTTCATAAATAAATAATTATCAGCCATTCTTAATTAATTCCTTCACCATTAAATCATTTTCTTTTATGGTGTGACCCTGTAGGTTCAATATTAAGCTGGTAGTAGAAATAAATAATAATAAAACTATTTTATCATTATTTATATAAATTCTCTAATTCATTAAATATGATTAATTAATTAATCGTATTTATTCTAAATCGTGAGGGATACTTCTCAGCATATCGCGACTATCCGGATAATACGAATTCACTGCTTAGAATACCAAGAACCTATTCAGTGAGTAGTTACCGTACAATCAATTCCTTCTACCCTGCAATATCACGATTAAATACAAGGCATGGAACTTGTGTCAAGCCTATCTTATTTAATCACTTGCTTTCCCATTCACTATGCTTAGTTCTATTTAATGTAAATTAGAAACTCCTTTCTAATTTCATTCACTCTGGCCAGAGATTCCTGAACTAACATAAGTGGATCAGCATTGAACATTCTCTTCCTACACTGAAAGGGGTAGATCCTTTATTGATCATACACTATCTTCATGTACAAATTCCTATACCCAGTAGAGCCCTTATAATTGTCCCTTGAGACTAAGAACTAAACCAAAGCATAGTTCAGTGTACACAAGATGACTATGATGACCTCAAGTCTAAGGATACTTGTACAACTATCACTATGTGAACAACTGCTGACACGTGAGTGAACTCCATCAGTTGTTCAGTTGTGTGAGTCATGTTCAGTGAACTTATTCTATAATAAGCACCTACATACTAGCTATAGTGTCACCACACAAATGTCTATGAGAACAGACATCCTTCATAATAAAGCAAGCATAGTATGTACCGATCTTTGCGGATTATTAATTACCAGTTAGTAATCCTACGACCAGGAACTATTAAAGTTTAGAGTTATCATCTTTTAGGTCTCATTATTATGATCTCATCATAATCCATAAAAAGCTTTACTCTAAACTGTGATATATCTTATTTAAACATTTAAATAGATAGAGCCCGCAATAAAAACAAAACAAGTCTTTTATTAATATCAATGAAATCAAAACAGATTATATAAAAGTTATTCCTAAATCCTCATACATGATTGGACTTAGGACATATCTCTTTCAATCTCCCACTTGTACTAAAGCCAATCACTCTGGTATCTAATACACATCTTGTCTTTATGATGATCAAAGTGACTCTGAGAAAGTGGCTTTGTGAGTGGGTCTGCTACGTTGTTATGTATGTCAACTCTCTCGACGTTGACATAAGACTTTTCAAAATATTCTATTCTCAATCGGCTACATTGCACGTTGGCGACAAGACAGCGGATGAAGTGAAGAGGCTATTTTCAACTCAGATTCACCACCAAAAATAAGAAAAATGTCCTGAGTCCTTCGCAAGTACTTAAGGATGTTTTTCACTGCTTTCCAGTGGTCTTCACCTGGATTGGACTGATATCTACTCGTTACACTAATTGAATAAGCAACATCAGGCCTTGTACACAACATCGCGTACATGATAGATCCTATTGTTGAAGCATAAGGGGTCTTACTCATACGCTCTCTTTCCTCAGGTGTCTTAGGAGACATTTTTTCGGAAAGGGACACTCCATGGGTCATTAGTATGAGACCTCTTTTGGAGTTTTCCATGCTAAACTTTTTAAGCACTTTCTGGATGTATGTACCCTGGGTAAGACCTATCATTCTTCTAGATCTATCTCTATAGATCTTCATACCGAGAATTTAGGATGCTTCTCCCAAGTCCTTCAAGGTGAAGTTCTTTGATCACCATACTTTGACTGATTGTAGCATCGGTATATCATTTCCTATAAGAAGTATGTCATCCACATACGATACAAGAAATATTACCGTGCTCCCACTAACCTTCTTGTAGACACATGGTTCATCTATGTTTTTGATAAAACCAAACTCTTTGATTTTCTCATCAAAATGAATGTTCCATCTACGAGAAGCTTGCCTTAAACCATATATGGTTCGAAGCAGCTTACACACTAGGTGTTCATTTCCCTTGGATAGAAAACCCTCTGGCTGTGTCATATACACTTCCTCCTCAAGTTCCCCATTAAGGAAGGCTGTTTTCACATCCATTTGCCAGATCTCATAGTCGTAGTAAGCAGCAATCGCAAGCAAAATCCGAATTGATTTTAACAGGGCTACAGGCGAAAAAGTTTCATCAAAGTCAATCCCTTGCCTTTGTTTGAATCCTTTTGCCACGAGCTTGGCCTTATAGGACTCCACCTGGCCATCTGCTCCAATCTTTCTCTTGTATACCCACTTGCACCCAATAGGCTTAACACCTTCAGGCGCCTCAACCAGAGTCCATACTTGGTTGGTATACATAGATTCCATTTCGGATTTCATGGCACTATGCCATTTCTCTGAGTCAACACTACTCATAGCCTCATTATAGGTCACAGGGTCGTCATCATCAATGATTGACAACTCATTGCCATTCTCAATGACAAGGCCATAATACCTTTCAGGTTGGTGAGACACTCTCCCTGTCCTACGAATGGGCTGTTCCACAGAAGGTTGTTCAGTCTGAACAGGTGTTTCCACTTGATCCGTAGTAGTTTGTGCTTCTTGAACTTCATCAAGTTCAATTTTGCTCCCATTGTTTCCTTCAAGGATAAACTCCTTTTCCAAGAAGGTAGCATGTCTGGAGACGAACACCCGATGATCGGTGTAAAAGTAATACCCCAAAGTCTCTTTAGGATATCCCACAAAATTACATTTTACGGATCGAGATTCCAGCTTATCTGGGTCAACTTTCTTGACATAAGCTGGACATCCCCGAATCTTAACGTGTTTAAGACTCGGTTTCCTTTCTTTCCATATCTCATATGGTGTTTGAGGAACAGATTTGGAAGGCACCTTATTCAGTAAATATGCTGAGGTTTCCAATGCATAACCCCATAGGAATACTAGAAGATTCGCATAGCTCATTATGGACCGAACCATGTCTAACAAAGTTCGATTTCTCCTTTCAGATACCCCATTCAACTGTGAAGTATATGGAGGAGTCCACTGGGAGACTATACCATTTTCTTTGAGATAATCTAGAAACTCTCCATTCAAGTATTCACCACCTCGATCTGATCAAAGAGTTATAATACTGTGTTTGGTTTATTTCTCCACTTCATGTTTATATTCTTTGAACTTTTCAAAGGCTTCAGACTTGTGTTTCATCAAATACACATATCTGAATCTAGATTTATCATCTATGAAAGTAATGAAGTACAAAAATCCACCCATGGCTTGCGTAGACATTGGTCCACATACATCTGTGTGTACCAATCCTAGCAAATCTGCAGCCCTCTCTCCATGTCCACTAAATGAAGATTTGGTCATTTTACCCAATAGACAAGACTCGCATGTAGGATATGATTCAAAATCAAAGGGGTCAAGTAACCCTTCCTTATGCAATGTCCGTAGTCTATTTTCACTAATATGACCTAGCCTACAGTGCCATAAATAGGTCAGATTTTCATCATCTCGTTTTCTTTTATTAGTTTGTTCAATCTGAAGTAAATCATACTCTACGTTACATACATATAGACCATTATTTATAATACCACGTCCATAAAGAACATTATCTCTAAGGATAGAACATTCATTATTCTTAATAATAAATGAAAAACCATCCAAATCCAACATAGGGATAGAAACAATATTCCTCACAATAGAGGGAACGTAATAACAATTATTCAGAATAATAGTCTTGCTCATAGGCATATGTAAACTAAATGATCCTACAGATATGGCCGCAACCCTTGCTCCATTGCCCATACGTAGAATCACCTCATCTTTTTCAAGAGTCCTACTTCCCTTTAGTCCTTGCAACGAATTGCAAATATGAGAACCACAGGCGGTATCTAATACCCAAGTAGAAATTTGACCTAGTGACATATTAACTTCGATCATGAACATGCCTGAATCAGAAGCGGTAGTCTTACTACCCTTCTTCTTCTTCAATTCTGCAAGGTAAACCTTGTAGTTCCTCTTCCAGTGCCCCAACTTATTACAGTGAAAATAAACAGCTAAATTAGGACCAGTCAACTTGTGAGCATCTAGTATGCTTCAGAGTGATAGTGCAGAAGACATGACGAATATAGTAAATCTGTAAATGATAAACACATAACAATACTTAGCAAATATTGAATTTCATTTCAAAACACTATATGAATCGGGTCTTTATTCATAAGTGTCTCCCACTAGTTTATCTAATTTATTCAACCCCCTAAGTGAAAATTAAGCATTCATAATGCTAGTGGGAATAGGGATCCTACATTCCATCACACAACCTCGGCTGTGGCACAAAATGTCATGTGATGTTCAATAGGAAAACAACTCTTGTCAATTACATCTTATTTTATTCCCTAATATAACTTTAGCCTCTTGAATAATTGAGTCACGACTGTTGTAACACCCCCAAATCCGGGGTTGGGGATTCGGGTTGTCACGAGTTCCATTTCCCTTATCAATACTTAATCTTAATAGTCAACCGACTATTGAGTACTGTGACCCCACAATATACACACACAGAGACCACAAGTTATAGTCTCAGAGATGAATGCCAAAAATAACACAAGTCATTTTATTCCACAATTATAAACCGTTACACCTTAAAAGGGTTTCTGAATAATTTACATATTCCTTGCCATAATATACATAAGTCTGGTACATCAATAGTTGAAAACCTAGCCTATTGGTAGTTCCTACCTCAGCTACGGCGGCATCAACGCCTACAGGAAACTGCGGAACATTTCCAATCCGCTCGCGAATTGGGAGCTTGATCATGTTCATCTTGTCTATCTGTTGTTGTGTGATGAAAGAAGAAAGCAAGGGTGAGCAACAAGCCCACCGAAATAATATGTATAATAATTAACAATACATGAGCATTCTCATAGTACTCAAGAAAGTCTTGGTTAAGAAGAAATAAACCAAGTTAATATCTTAACGCGACCAAGTCACAAAATATTCAGTATATACATACATATATACTTTTCACAATCTTTGAAATCCTCTGACATGTATAATACACACAGAATTCCAGTTTATAACTGTATAAAAATATCATTGCAAGGTGATCTCATATATCTAACCTTGTCTCAATGTTTTTCTGAAAATCTTTGATATGCATAAGATAATCATTTACTAGATATAAGTTTAAAAGATGAAGTTACAAGATACTCCAATATACTTATATCTTTTCCGAATACTACTTGAACTACCACCGTTCAAGTTATAATTAGTATCAAAAGTTCATCACACTGATGAGACTACAAGATAAGACTTGAATAGATTCAATCTTTGAAATATCATTATAAATAATGAAGTTACGAGATACTTCATTATGTCCCGATATATATATATACCTATATATATATACATTTCATACACTCCTTGAAATCCTCTGTTATGAAAATTATAAACAAAGTTGCAATATCCAATGAATTTGGAAAGGAGAAAACCTTGGCATAAACCTGATATCTTGCTGATCAGGCAAAGATACCAATAAGTAACCTTTTCTACTAGTAGATGGACGAATTCCCCACTGGTCATCACCCTGGCCGCAATAGGACCTTATGTTGAACTGCCACTCAGCCACTTACGCATTTGATGGACTCCCACTGAGCCACTTACACTTTCATGGACGCCCACTGAGCCCATGTTGCTTATGCCGACTCAATAGATGGACTTACTTCCCGAACGTTGGGTAAGTAATCAATTCATTTATCAAAGCAGCAACCTCGTTGCGAATATAAAATATACCACAGAGCCGGATCCCTCAGGTTTTGAGCGAGTATTTAAATCCCCTTTTTAAGGAAGATCTTAAATATAAAAATGAGTTTTAGGATCCGCTCTAACCTTTAAAATCATTTTGAAGACTCGAAAACATTTCTAAGAATGTTTGGAGTGATGCTGATTTAATAAAATAAATCAGTCCCATTATATTAGAAAATATCTGAATATTATTATTTAAATAATATTCCCATAAAGAATAATCTTTATAAAAATAATTGAAGTAGAAGTTGTAAAACTTATACTTGAAATGAATATTAAATAACCAAAGATATACTTATACGAAAGTAATATCTTTATTTGAATAATCAAAAGTGAGTTTGATTATCGACACATTATTCTTTAATAAAATAAAGAATATTAATTAGTAAATAATCGGAGTCATAAGTCCTCGAATGAATATTAAAAATAATATTCATTAATAAAATAAACGGAGTCATAAGCCCTCGAATGAATATTCAAAATAATATTCATTAATAAAATAAACGGAGTCATAAGCCCTCAAATGAATATTCGAAATAATATTCATTAATAAAATAAACGGAGTCATAAGCCCTCGAATGAATATTCGAAATAATATTCATTAATAAAATAAATGGAGTCATAAGCCCTCGAATGAATATTCAAAATAATATTCATTAATAAAATAAACGGAGTCATAAGCCCTCGAATGAATATTCGAAATAATATTCATTTATAAAATAAAGTTATCGAATAAACCTTATTCGATTCATAGTTTTGAAAACTATATCTATATATATAAATATATATAATATACTCAAGAACATCGACTCCCAGTTTTAGAAAATGTCCACCTTTGGGTCCCCTATACTAAGGGTATACGCAACTACTGCTTATCTCTAGCATAGGTATTATGCAACTATAAGCATTTGAATCAACAGATATATATATCAAGATTACGAAACAGACATGCATATATACCATATCACGTGCTCCAATATATCGCAAGATTTGCTAATTAACCATCATGCATCTATCACAAGATAATGCATATACATATGTATACATCACAACAACAGTATAACGGGTAGAAAACTTGCCTGAGTGCTCCGGGGTAGACTTAAGCTTAGAGTGGGTCCGGTAACCTATGAACAACAACATAAGCCGGAATTAAACCACGGTCGCTTAAGAAACTAGACTTTAACCCATTGAACCCTAACGTTTGCTTTTGCGCTTAACGATTCACTTACGTCGCTCGAGTACCCTCGGCTCCACCATTTTTAATAAATTAACCATTAAGAATTTTAAAGCGATTCTTTCGTGAGTACCTTACCAACTGCCTAATCCACTTAACATAATTGTTTCTACCCCAATTAGTCATTTAAAGTCCTTAACCAAGGTTTCAAAGTAAGGCGAGGGGTAATGGTTCGGTCGCGAAATGCCGTTACTTAAAACGGTTGTTTCTCCTAAACCGTACATCGGATTCAAACGAACCATATATCAACACGAAGCTCGTAACATGAACTATCTAATCATGGTAGTGGTCAAAACTTAACAGTGAGTTCTCGGGTCCTGATGTTAAGAACAAAAACAGTCTAAGGTAAATCGGGCATTACGACAGCTATGTTTACGCGATTTTCCAAAATTTTACCAAACCAATTCAACACCAAACCATCACCAATCAATCCCAATACAACCATATGACAATATCACTCATCAACCACTTTAAACCATTTAAACCAAGCCCAAATCATACCATGAATCATCAAGAACAACTAGTGCTACTCTTAACTCCCAAAATCAACAAAAACACTTAACAACTAAGATCTCAACATGACAAAACAACTACTACACTTAATCTATTATTCCATCATCATAATCATTTATACCAAACAACTTAATGCTAAGATAATTTAGAGTTATACCTTCCTTGAAGCTTTTAATCAATGAAAGATCCTTGGAAAGCCCATGGAAGCCTTGATCTATGCTTAAGCTACCTTGAACTTTCATAAAAATCAAGAAAACTAAAGTTATTTCTTGAAGGTTACTATTCACCATCTTCTTCCTTGATTTATTGGAAGAGATTTACAAAGAATTAGAAGCTTAAACTCCTAGGATATGCTTATCTAATCACAAGGAAGCTTGCATAATTAGCTTTGAATTTATTATGGAGTGGAGCTTGGACTTGATCTTTTCTTCTTTTGCTTCCAAGAAGAAGCCGAGAGCTTTATGTTCTTGAACAAGAAGTTTATTTGCTATTTTGTGAAATGAATTAGTTGGTTTATTTTCTTTATGGCTTGGCTACTTTTTGGTTTTTACCATGGTAATTTTTGCTTGGCCAAGAATCATCCAACAAAACAATTTCACTTGTCATGCTTATGTCACCATGGTTGTGTCATCTATTTAATACTTGTCTTCCTCTTGTTGGTGAGATGACATCACTCTCCACTAACCCTTTGATTAACTCCTAATTACTTGGCTAATTATCGCTGATCTGTTATGCGGTTCGCTTAACTTCCGTTTTCGTTTATCGTTTGAGGGATCATACCCGGGATCTTATTACTTGGGTTCCCTTAACCTTTCTCAATACATTATATTCCTTTTATGATCCCACTAAACCATAAAATGCCTACTGTAACACCAAAAAAATGTTGTATTAGGGGGTAAATATGTTGCACTTGCCCCATTTTTAAGCTAAGGTAACATTTTCTTAAAGATAGGTTTTTCCATGTTGCCTTAGGGGTCTAAGGTAACATCTTTGGTGCCTAAGGCAACATCGTGTTTTAACTTGTTTATATGTTGCCTTAGCTTGTTAATGCAACAAAAAGAGAGATCAGTTGTAACTTATTTTTTATGTTACCTTAGAGTTTCAAAATGTTTTTAAAAAAGTGGGACCCACATATAGGACCACAGTTATTACGTGGAATATGGGTCCCATTTTTTTGTATTGTAACATTTTATAAAGCTAATGTAACACTTTTCTAATAAAAAAATGAAAATTTGTTGTTGATATTTATGCAATCCCAAAAGCAAATTCATTAACCCAACGATCCATCCAACAATACCATTTCATAAAACCGATGTACAATTAAATGTACTATATCTAATACATCCCAAACTTCTTAATCTACTAAATACAAACATTACAAGTCTAATTTACGAGAATCGTAATTAACTCAACTAATCCGGCACTATCTGCATGATGGCAAACTTTGCAGCTTTGGAGCTTCCCCTTCCTAGCTCATTTGAGACTCGCACACTAGACGTTTTATGCAAAAACAAGTACATGTAATGTAAGTGACTGAAAATGCAGTTGTCTTAGTAAAATTGATTTTCCCTTTGATAAGTTATGGCCCAATATATCATCATAAAAATGATATGAAGGATAATCGTAAAACAAAACACAGTTGTTACTACCTTGCTGCAGCCAAAAAACCAAGAGCTATCATCATTTCCCAACCATTGATACTGAGGCTGCCAAAAGAAAAAACATTTATTTCTTAAAATTAAATGATGATGCCAAATTATTATAGTGGAATTGTGTATAAATATATACCAGATGGAAAGGGCATCAATGGCAACCTCTGCATTCTTCATGTTCCCTGTCAAAAGAATTAGTATCGTGTTGTACCACAGTTCGAGGCTGCGAAAGAAATCACATTTCTAAAATTAACACGCAGAGTTTGTGGAATAAAAAATAATGATCATGGTTTATAAGAATATGTATCAAGCAACGGCCTCCAAATGACAGTCGGTGATGTGCTCATTGTGCAGAAAGGGTATAAAAAAAGAAATGCAAAATATTAGATGTGTTTGGACATGTCAAGAAGCATAATAACACTGTGTCTGGTAATCACGTTTATCAGCGAGCCAGCTAAAGTTTAAATATAGGCAAGCTGTAAATATTATGATGTGCACAAAAAGACATGCAAGCTCAGGAGAATAATAAACTGAAATAACAGAGCTATTTTCTCTAAGTACATTTGATACACTAAACCATGTCATACAATGCTCCGCTCATATATACTAATCCCTGAGAGAAGCTGACAGCTACATTGCTAAGTCAAGTTGAATTTGTACAAGTCAATAGATCTGTATATATCTTAAACTTTCTATACATCTGTTGCATATGCATGAGCCCAGTATTATACACTACGAAGTACATTTACATTTTAATTTCAAGACCAATAAAGACAGTACTTAATTCAACTTACAATTGGCAAAGTTCCTTGGGAATATGGCAAAGTCTTACTAATATGGAGGTCCAATCGCTGTGTCCATTTCCATGCATTTGTGTGCCACATTTTTCACTAACAGGTTCACTGAGAATTACAAAATCTAGGCTTAATGTTGAACAGATAGAGCTCGTTAATGGAGATCAGGAGATTAGTTTTTCTTCCTAACCTTCTTATAGCAGAACAACAGAGGAAAACTATGTAGGAAGCCATAATGCCATAATATAGAAGGCCTCTATTCACCTTCTTTAATCATCAGAATGTCAAAAAAACATAGCAGTTTCTTGCTCAAATATTTTTCTTAAAATATCTAATGAACTTGCGCATCATAAAAGTTGAAATAAGAAGAAGAAAAAGGAATGTAAAATGCACACCTTAGAACTGATTACTTATATATCTAAGACTTATTATATCTTTTACTTTTCTGGCTGCAACGCCAATATCTTACAGCCTAGCCATATCTTCCCTTGAATTGTAACTTGTATATCACTAAATTGTTCTAGCAGGGAGCCTAAGAGGCACATGACAGGGAGCATTGGTATGAGCCTGAGTATACCTTTTGGAACAACTTTAGATACATCATGGCAATAATAAAGAGATAAAATTGCAGAAGTCCAGACCAAAAGATAGTTTTTAATCTCACTAGACAAGGAAACTGGAAATACGTCAGTATTGCAACTTCAACAACCTACATTACATAATCCATGAGAACTCTGATAGAAACTCTGAGACTGCAAAACTTGAAAAATGAAATTAAAGAGTCAGTGTCCAATGTCCAGCAAAAATGACCGAATATAAAAGATTAGATAGTATTCTCTGAATATAGGTCTGTTAAAATGCATGACCATTCCAAGACATAAACCCAGTTCACGGAAAATAACATTTAATCAAAATCTAACACATTCTGTTGAGTTCAGAGATAAGGACATGTTAACTATAATGCAGATAAAGGAACTAGAACATTAGCTTAAAAAATCATATTTCATTTAAATTATTCATAATAGAACACTTAGTCCAACACTATTTCACACTTCAACATACTGCTATGTCGAGACATTCAATTATTCAAAGAGCGCATACTAATACTATCATTAATAATAATGTGTACAGTAGAAGCATAAGACATGAAAACAAGAGTGAAGATTAAAAAAAGACGTTACTTTTTCATGCAAGATATTTAGACTAAATTGTATATCCCTAAATTGTTCTAGCGGGGAGCTTAAGAGGCACATGACAGGGAGAATTGGTATGAGCCTGAGTATACCTTTTGGAACAAATTTAGATACACCATGGCAATAATAAAGAGATAAAACTACAGAAGTTCAGACCAAAAGATAGTTTTTAATCTCCCCGAGTTTTTGCATACATATTTTTCAAACATATCTAGTGAGAACAAGTCATACCGTAGATATTAAGAAATTGAACTTGATGAATTATGATTAACAAACCTTGTAACCTTTTGGTGCAGAAGTAAATGCGCAAACAGTAAGGTAACCATTAGTTAAAGGGTGTTTGAAATGGGCATATTTTCTTATCAACTTTCTATAAAAGAAGTTAGTTTATGAAATAAATTCACTCATGATATCACCAAAAAATGGCGCAAAAGCTCCAAAAATACCAAAAATCAGAATCAAAATACCTAAAATTAAAACTCCAAAGCTCCAATTCTACCAAAGAAGACCCGAAGTCAAAGACATAGAAATTAGTTGAAGGCCCTAATTTAAACTAAAAAATTGAAACCCCATTTCTAATAAGCCCTAATTTGAAGTTTTCAAATTAGGCACGACCGTAGCTTTGAATCAATTAATTTGTAGACTCATTGATCTAATTATGTAGTCGGTGTGAATAACAAAGAGCGAGAGAGTGAGAATTGGGACTGAGAAATCGGGGTTGGGAGAGAGACAACGGGGTTGGACAGAGACAGAGATGGGTCATAGATTATGGTAAGATAATGGTAGGGGGAGAGAGTGGTAGAGAGAGTAGCGACATAGTACAGAGAGATGGGTAACGAGAGAGTGTGTGTTGAGAGAGAATGAGAGGCGGACTGAAAGAGAAGTATAACGAGGGAGATGTCAAATTTTTCAATTTGTCTAAAAAAATTGGGCGGCTTTTTGCCCAAAATTTCCCTCTCTCTGCAAATTACTTGGGCCCATAATTTGGATATATATTTAGGCCCAAACTCCAACAATTATGTAATAATTAATATTCAAATATTTATACAATTTTTATATATTTTAATATATTATATAAATTCGTATATTACATTTTTATATTTTTTTAGTTTTGTTATAAAAATATCGTGTATCATATATCTCTTATATTAAATTTGTATTAGTATATCGGCTTAGAATCTTGAAAAATGAGTTAAAATTAATATTTAATCTTAAAAATATTATAATTATGTTTTAATACTCTAAGGTGACACTTTGACAAAAATGTTTCAAGCTACAACACTTTCTACCTAATGCAACATTAGGTTTTTGGCTAAGGTAACATAAAAACCACAATGTTAGATTAGCTCATGAGTACCATATCTAGGGTAACATATTAGGTAACATTCTTTAATGAGGGCATTGCGATAGAACTTATATGGTGTAGTGTCCTCTCTTATAATCTTTGAATTTAAATCCTTTTTATCCTGTTACCTTATACTAAATTCTTTCGGTATCTGGTGAATTTTCGGGAAAAATCAAAGTGTTCGGATTTGGATTCTGACGATCTTTACATACACTTATATACCACATAGAGTACTAATAATATCCCAGAAGATCAATAAAAGAACCCCTACATAGTGTGGCATGAAAAGTTTTCTTATTCAGCATAATCAGCAAAATCACTATTCATAAGGGTTTCAAAAAAATCCAAAAATTGGGGTTATTACAGTCTCCCCTCTTTAAAAGGATTCTGTCCCGGAATCAGATAGAAAATAAATAGGGATACTCTCTTAGCATTGCACTCTCTAACTCTTACGTAAATTTCCCATATTGTGGTTCTACCATCAAACTCTGACTAGTTTGATAACTCTTCTCCTAAGCATTTGTCCATTTTTTATGTATAACCCTTCTTGGTTGCTCCATGTAGGTCACGTCTGGTTGCATGTCTATGCGCTCATATGCCCCTATTTGTCTGGCATCCGAATTACACTTCCTTAACATTGATACGTGGAACACGTTATGAACTTGCTACATCTTCGGGGGTAGGGATACCTCATAAGCTAACTTCCCAATATGTCTTAATACCTCCAAGGGTCCAACAATTTGTGAGCTTAGCTTTCCTTTCTTTCCGAACCACATCAATCCTTTCCAAGGGGTACCTATAACATACCTAGGTCCCCTATTTCATACTCTTTGTCCTTTCGAGTCAAATCAGCATACCTCTTATGTCCATCTTGGGTTACTACCAGCCGTCCTCTGATTAGATCTATTATATCCCTGGTCCTTTGGACTACTGCGGGTCCGAGCATCTTGCGCTCTACAACTTCATCCTAACATAAGGGAGATCGACATTGTCTTCCCTCAAGGATCTCATACGGCGACATCTCGATAATGACATATGATCTATTGTCGTGAGAAAACTCAATCCGCGTTAAGTGATCATTCCAAATTCTTTCAAGTCTAGTGCACAGACTCTCATTATAGCTTTTAACATTAGAGCTTTTGCTTCTCAATACCCATTCTTTTCCAGTTCCTAATCGCTACTACCTTCCGTCCCTAATATTATACTGGTTATACTTTTGCTTGTTAGCGTTCTATAACCTTTTAATAACCACGTCAACCTTAGTATCACGAATGTGTTTCCATTCCGAATACCACCATAACTTTACTACTCCTTTTTCAGCTGTTTCTATTTTCCAAAATTTGATCAATCATATAGAAGCGAAGGAATTTGTTGAGAGATCACTATGATCATGAACACTTGTTCTATTGCATAGTTAGTACAGAAGGTGGCCAGCCTTTAATACTTGACAAGCAATTAAATAACATGTGGTATCCTACTAGGCTTCTATCACACAGATAGATAGTCATTCGGCAATACATCCCCTTCTGGAAGGGTTGTTCTTCTCAGCTTATACAAAATGAAATGAAGAGAAAAGAATGAATTGAAGAGAATTGTATATATATAAAATATGCTCCCACAAAATATCTGGCTTGGAATCTACCTCTGAACTATAGAGGTTTGTCATAGGAGAACAAAACATATACGTATATATATCAACATCAGGTATTATAGCATCGTACTTCACATGCCTAAATATTTTCGCTATTCCGTCCATCATTCTATGAATCCATGCTCTTCCTCGAGCTTATACACAATCACCTTTGAAACTCCCTCGATATCGAAACTCGAATCTGGGATCTCCTTCTAGACATCATCGTTACTAGAATTCTATGCTTGCACTGCAACCTTCCTCGTATAGTAATACGACTCTCTATTGATAGAAGGAATAAATATTCAATAGGTAAATAATCGACCTAGTTTTTCTATCAAAGATAACTTATACGTCAACATGACCCGATTAGTGGTACTCAATCTCAACATCTATTCCAATACAACTCTCACGGTTGTGATCAGCTCATTACTCGCAGAATCATTGCTGCATTACTATGGTCCACCACTGACCTACTATCGTCATTCACTTTCCATGAAATCTTAGTATCTAACCATACGGAGTCCATACATGTCGTAGAGAATTCTTCTAAGGAGTTAACATAATCACCATTCATAATTCATGAAGAACACTCCAAATCTTGACGTACTTTCATGACATGAAGCAGATAAAATTGCAGAAGAGTTTCAATTAAAGCAACGATAGCAGGTTAATACCATTCTTAATCATATGCCTTAAATAGAAGACTTAACTCAAAGGTTCGTCTAGTCCTTTTTGAAACATGGTCCTGGCTTATCTCAAGATAGTACCTTCTGAGATAGATAGCCCGCTTATGGCAATTACACGAATTAAACCTTTACCAACTACTATTAGGGTTGGGTATTGCACAGTCATCAGAAGGAATGTCAATCTTCCAAACCGTAGTACAACCTTCACAGCTTTAACCATCATCACATATTCCTTTGGCATAAGCGCCTATGATTATCCTCTTACCTCTAAGGTGTCGGCCACCTATTTGGCCTTTCCTGATAGTAAAATTTCCTTACAGTCAATGTCATTTTAACTACCTCCAAATAAATTTTCTACCTCATTTCAATCACTGCTTATGTGAAGATGTTTTCCTTAAAATCTGATGAGTAAAAAAAATCACTATTTTTCCATAAGTTATTGCCTCAGTCTTTAGAGGTTAATCACTATCACGACTGACTCTCAATCATACTTAGAACATCTTTTATCTTAGGTCCTAATTGCCCTGAACAATTTTGACCTTTACTGGTTCGATCCATACTTTCTCGTGGTTTAACACGTGCCCCACTTGGCATTATTATAATTACGTCATATTTCCTTTATCAACATTTCTATTCTTTGAGAATTTTGAATATTACCTTTCTCCTTGTAAAACCTCTAAGGTTATCCTTAAATCCTTCATCATGTACATCCTAGGTACAGGGCATATCAAAATACCATTTACTAATACTAGAACCATAGTCTATGTACTTCTGAAAAATTTCTTTACTGATCTTTGAAGGTTGTTGCTACCTTGATCATTTCCAATTCATACTGTCAAAACTCATGTTGTCCCTATTAAGGGTGGAATGCCAACCTTTATGCATTCCCCTAGGATTCATCTCAAGTTATCGAAGTTATATCCTTAATTCCACCTTTAAAAAGGTACTTGCATCCTTCCATGGATAAATCAAGTCATATATCCTTGATAGATTATCTTATTCATCATTCCCACCTCGATAGTCTATACCTAATTTCATAATAGCATCCTTATTCAAATTGAGGTCAATCCATATGGCCTCCAAAAGATAACAATGGTTATCCGCTTTTCTTTCCTGATTTGGTAATGATAACATGGATGTTCTGGAAGATATTGGTCGTGTTCAATGTGAACTTCTTCTTAATAAATCCTCATTTTCTTTTGTTGTTTATCTCAACAGTCATCTCAATGTTGGGATATCTTTCATACTTGGCATCTCCCTTTCTGGGTATCATGCCACCGATCTTATACTTCACATTCTTGAAGGTCACTTCCTTCATCCAATTTTCCTAATTTCTTACTTTCTTGTCTCCTCAGTCTATCCGCGTCTCATTATTTATCCTTCGAACTATCTCAAGGTTTCCCCGAATCCTCCCAACTTACAGGGGATAAAATATATGTATCTCTTATTCCTTCAATCATCAACTTTAACTCATGGTGAATCACCCTCATCCTGACGATTACATACTTTTCTATTTCTTTTGCTACAAGTCTTTAGGGTTTCCTTATACCCAACTCCCTTATCATTCCTCAAACTCTATTGCCTTTATATTCCTTTCCACTTCAGTTTCTTTTTATTTTCCTTTCTCTTATCATTATTTCATGAACCAACACAATATAAGCATTGATTTCAAACATCCCGTCATTCTGGATTCGTGTCCTTAGAACGAATCTTGACAACTTTTACAACTTAGATTCATAATTCATCATACTCTTCTGCCTTTGTGCTGGCTCTAAAGCTTTTACACTATCTCCATAACCTTGGGAAGTACTTTCCTGAAAACAATTGACTGAACTTAAATCAGTTTATTATAATCTCTTGCTCTGTGCCTTCCTTGGCCTTTCACCAGCGGGTGGCCTCTCTCTTAGGAGGGTAAGTGACAAAAACAGTCTTTTGTGATTCGTCAATCATTTAGAATCTCAAATGATTCCTATATTTCCTTTAGTCAGGCTCTTGCCTTGACTGGGTTAGCTTGTTCCTTGGAACTCTGAGAGCTTAGCGACTTAAAGGTCCTGAAAAAATTTCCCACCGCACTATCTCCTCAGGGTGGTGGTTGGGGATAATAGTCTAAGTTCTGTCTACAAAGGTCCATAATTTGTCGTATAGGAGTACCGTCTCGGGTCCCCTTTCCTTACTCGACTCCCGTTTCCTTAGTCTGAACGTTCCCTCATTCTCCCCATAATCGGGGTCATCCTACATGTTTTAAATCCTCATTTTCCACTCCATTATGTTATGGGATCCTTCTATCTTGATGGCGACCTCCCTGACTATCACGTTCAGGGTTTGCTCTAAATCTTATTCCTCAAACTAGCTTTCATCTAAGATTTCATCTTTAAGCTCTTGAACATTTGGAACCCAAATTCTGTAGGAATACCTCATTATTCCCTTATCATCTTTCTCGGTATTAATCTCTTATCTATTTGTTGGCTCTCTGCCTTCATTCATCACTTTTTCTAGCATAATATGTTCTTTTCCAATAATTCGGGCTGTATTGCAATCTCAAACAGCTTTTCGTTACCGGCTCCGGTTACCTTCACTTCTATTTCCATTTTCAAAATCTCTTATCAACTCTCCCAAAGACATTATCATCTTGAGTCTCTCCTTTACACTAAGGACATTAGCCACCATTTTGGCTTTCCCTTGATGATAAAGAATCCCATAATCGTAATCCTTGATTAGCTCTAATCACCTCCTCTGGCGCATATTGAGCTCTTCCTCCGTGAAATGTACTAGAGCACTTATGGCTAATGTAAATCTCGCACTTCTCTCCATACAAGTAGTGCCTCAAATCTTTAGCGCAAAACTATTGCCACGAGCCCAAGCTCATGGGTGGGGATATCGAATTTTATATTCCCTTAATTTTCTTGACGCGTACACGAGTACTTTGTTGTGCTGTATAAGAAGCACCCTAATTCCTTATGCGAAGTGTCACTACACATCACAAAATCTCCTTTTCCATCCGGCAACGCCATAATAGGGGCCGTCACCAATCTTTGCTTCAGTTCTTGAAAGTTGTTCTCGTATTTCTCTGTCCATTCGAACTTCTCAGTCTTACGAGGAAGCGCGTTAAAGGGGCTACTATCTTTACGAACTTGAACGAACCTCCGGTAGT